>NC_133306.1:15513666-15604311 GCF_012295235.1 Primulina huaijiensis
AGCCATGGTCAATCAAATGGCCCTTGGAACGAGACAAGACAGTAAAACATTTCAATACAAAACATTGCACAGCAAGGAGTGTTCTCGGCTAGTATGTTGCATTGTCCTAGGTGTTGGCTCGGTTTGTGGTTGGCTTTTAGCCCTTAGCAATGGTCCAAGTCATGCCTTAGGATGTTGGTAAGGGTCTCTGAGTGGTGGCTCAAGCCAATGTCCAATTATTTCAGAGATATACTTCACGCACACACAACAGCAACCGCTGTAATTTTCTGTTCTTGACAGCAACTTTAGGTTGCGGTTTTCGTGATGGTTTGAGTTCTTGGTTGGCTTTTAGCCATGTCCTTGGACTGGACACTACCTTAATGAGTTAGGAAATTCATGTTTTTGGCCGTTTGTGATTTGGTCGAGTTTAGAGGTCGTACGAGAATTTACGGTGAAAGGTGCCAAAATGACTCTCGAAAGGGTGTTTTATGTTTTTGGATTCCTTTCACCTAATTTCATGTTTTGCAGTTCTTATGCATATTTTTCAGTATTTTTGGGGTATTTTTAATATTGGTTAAACGTCAGTTTAATGTTAGTTCGGATTGGAACAATACCATGATTGAAAATCAAGTGGTTGGTCCTAATAGTCTCATTGTTGGTACTATTGTTAAGTTTTGGTTCTATTGTCAAGTTTAGGTCAAGATAATATTATTTGCAAGTGTCACATATTAGAATTAAGTCGCAGCAAGCCTGGGAGCGATCCAACTCATCCGGTAAAAATAAGGTTTTAATTATATTACGTGCATAAAAATATAAAATGTTTATTTTTGAGATATATGCTATATGTCTTGTGGCCATCTTATGTTATGGGTTTGGAAGTCGGTAGGCGCAACCGAGGACCTCTCCGCCCGGTGACTTACGACCGGTTTATGATTATGTATGGGTACGGACATCCAGTCCAAAGGCTGTGATTGATCTCTACCGCCCAGTATACTGTGGTTTAGTCTGATCAGGCGCTCACGTTATGTTATGGGCCACTTGCTTAGAACATTATCTCTACCAGAAAATTATGATATGATATGACAGAGCTCTATGGAGCAAAGCTTTTACGTATGATTTTCAGATATGCACGTAGATATAATTACTCATGATACAATTTTCACCATACGCTTTACGATACCATATTTTTACGTTGCATGCGATTTTATTGTATATTTACTTGTTATTCACGATATATACATGTTGAGTCTTTAGACTCACTAGACTTGATTGTTGTAGGTACCGATGAGGTCGAGACGGAGGGCGTAGATCAGTGAGCTATCTTGGGGCAGCAGTAGTAAACCCGAGGACCTCATGTTTTAGTTTATGCACTTTTATCGTTCAAACTCGATTTTAATATGTTGGGTTATTTTTAAATTGTTGTTTGAAATACAATGTTGACTTCCGCTGTTATTTTAAAAGTTTAAATTATTTACATGTTTATTTTATAAATGAGGCAAGTTATTTATTTATTTAGAAAATTTTAATAATTCCGCAAAAATTATGAATACGAAATACGGGCCTTTACAGTTGGTATCAGAGCCTATGATCTTCTAAAGGGTTGTACTACTACTGACCTTGAGAAGCTCACGAAGTCACGCCTTCGGTCTGTAAGTTTTACGTTTACGCACTTTGTTTAAAGCATGAAATATTTTAACAGCATGTTTTCATGAAATATTTTACGTTCAGATTTTGATTATGCAGTATTTATTTAAGTTTAAAGAAATAATGTAATTATGCATGTTGGTTACATTTGGAATTGGAAATGTCTAAGAATTCGAATATTGGGCTTTAGGAGAAGTTGAAAATGATTTGACTATATTAATATTTTAAGTCAGTAGTACTGATGTCCTCCTTATGGGTCATAAGTTAATCTTGAAAATTATGAATGCTTTTGGGACTTGTAGAATTTCTAAGAAATTATTGATGGTTCTTGGTTGCTAGTGGAGTAAATTTTTGAGGATTTCATATAAGCAATAGCGATTCAAAGACTACGACAATCTTTAGGATTATAAATGTACAATTTGAGGATTTTAAGTATCTTTGAAAATGTAAGATTAATTATGTGAATTTATTTAGGATGCATGCTCTACATAGTTGGATTTAAGGATTGAATGGCAGGAATTGAGAATTTTAAAGACCTAATTGTAATTACTAATAATTTGAGGACCTAAGTGCAAAACAAAATTCTAAGGGACTATTTTCGAATTTACTAAATTTTGGGGAATAAATTTTGAGTTTGAGAATTTAAAAGTTTAATGAGGTAAAGATGGAAAATTTTATGAGGACAATAATGAAAATTTCGAAGAGTTATAGGACCAAAATGTAAATTTGGAGAACTGTAAGGGCCAGATTGCAATTTTCAAAACTTTTAAGGATTAAAAGCGAACTGTTGAGGAACACTTGGGATTTTGAGTATTTATAGAAATGTAAGACGTGTTATGGGAATTAATTTTGGGTTTTATAAACTTAAGGCTATTGAACCTTATGATACGGGAAATCTATAAAATGAAATTGGGAATACTGAGAACTCATGGGTAATTGTGGAATTTTCGGGATTTAAAAAAAAATAAAAATTCTTGAGATGAGAATTGAAAGGTTTAAATGATAATAATTTTCGGCAATTTAAGCTTGGAAAGATGATTAGAACCTCGAAATAGCTGGATTATAATGTTATAAGGAATGACATTCAAGGACATTGTAGGATGAATAAATCTTGGGGTTGAAAATTTAAGCGTTGGTGATATCACGTCGGGGCAAATTAAGAATTTAAAGTGACGACAAGTTAAAGTAAAAATTTATCGGTTAGCTAAGTTATAAGAGTAAACATTGAGTTAGCGAATTTTTTTGGGAATTTAAGTTTGATGTGTCGTAAGTTTTAACCAGGATCTTAACAGTTAGAATTATACCTTTGGGGGAATTTGATTTTTCTAGAAAGTTGAGTATGATGGATGGTTAGGTTACTCGATAGACGCATGTAAGAATTGAATTAGAAACCTTATCTTGAGGAATTTTGAAAGTCATTAAGAAATTTGGGACTAAGCGGATATGTGGGCTGGAGTTATACTATCTAATATTATTTGGGTTGCATAAGCTTGAATTTCAAGATTTATAAGATAGGAGTTCATACATAAGTTTTGGGTGAAATAAAAACAAAAAGAGAATTAGATGCGTTCAACATAGAGTACCAATGAACTAACGTTAAGATTTTAATTGAGTAAGAAATCCGAAATATTGATATGGAAATTTTAGAACTCTATGGGTGATATGATCGAAGTTGAATTATTAGAGTAAGTTTATCGCTAACATGAGATAACTTATTAAGTTTTATACACTAGACTTAATTAAGCATTGATGATACTTAAGAGTGCGACATTTGTTTCAATGAGGAAAGTCCATAGTCTTAGGCCTCAATTATATTGTAATTGGAAAGAAAATGGTTTAAGCATATAATTGATACTTGAAGGGCTTTAAAATATTGGTAGAAGGTCGATGTTGTATAATTGGGTTTTATGGATTAACGTTATTTGAGGTTTAAGATTTGCAACAATTTTATATTTGGGGTATACTCGTAAATAGTTAAGTTATATAAGTTTGGGCTGTAAGATAAAGATACGATTCAAGGATCTTAGACTAATTTTGTTATGGAGCTGAGATAAGATTTAACTTTTAAGTGTATGACCGAGGATAGAAGTTGATCAGTAACCTTTGGTTCTAAGAGTCTTTAAGTGGAACTGCGTAAATGCTAATGTAATAGGTGGTTGAACATTACGGGTATAGTATAAGGAAGGTAAGACATGATAAGTTTGAACCACCAATTCTAATATTGGGAACGATGAGAAAAGTCAGAATTCGAGGTCATAGTAAAGTAAAGCTAAGTTACCATAAGTCGTTTTAAGTTGCGATTCGCAAATGAGATTTTTGGTAGGCAATCTAATTAGGATTGAAGAAACGTTAGGACAGCCTATGACTTAATTTTTATCAGAGTAGCGCAGCGGTAGCGTGGATTGTTGGGATAATAGAATTAAGAATCTAAACTTTTAGATTATCGAGGATTAGCGAATTTCGGGGACGAAATTCAATTTAAGGGGGGAAGATTGTAACGACCAGAAAATCAGACTACGTATAAGCCATGCATAATTATTACTATTTAAATTTAAAAATGATTTATATATATATATGAAGGGTCTAATTCATTTTTATATTTGACAAGTCATAAATATTTATTTTAAATGCAAAAGTTTAGTTTTATCTTTTCAGTTAAATACGCGAGGAAGGACCGGAGTTTTGAAATTAGAAATAAGATTAATAATAAGAAAAATATTCCTAAATTTAATCTAAGTCAAGGAATAATTTAATTTAAAGAAAAAGAATGTTTTAGGATTTATTAAATTAATTGGAGTCAAGTTAGTAAATAAATCCTATTAGGTTCAATATTTAATTAAAGCTTAAATTAAAATATGTAAACAAGTTGGGATAAATTAATCTAGGTATAATATAGTCAAGAAATTAAACATAGCATTTAAATACTTAAATTTTAAACCATGCAATGCCATGCAAGATTTAATTCTAATTTAATTTGTTAATTAACTAAAACATAAAATGGTATTTAAAACACTAAGAATTTAAAATACAAGACTTAATCAACATATACCATGCAATATTAGTAGAAATTTAATCAACTCCTTAAGCAAATTCAAATGCTTAGTAAATCCCATTCAAGCCATCCTTAAATAGCCTTTAAGGTGAATACAATTCCTCACCTTTAACCCATTAGTTATTAGTGAATTCAAACACAATAATACACCTTGATTCTTCCTTAACCAATCATGCTAGCAAATAAACGAAATCATGCAGAAAAAGGGAGGAAAAGAATCGGCTAGCAAGGAGAAATGAAAAACCATTCAAAGTCCCTTCCACTCCTTCACTTGTAACTCTCATTTTAAGGCATATAATGTCACCTTTAACACCTATTAAATCATTCACCTTCCTCACCTACATTCCCCACAACCTCACCTTCGAAATTACAGAAGAGAACATCAGCAAAATAATCGTGAACAGCAGCTGAAACAAGAAGAGGAGCCCAACTCCGTGCCGTCACGTAGTATTGGTTTGTTTTCTTCAAAACAAATTCCAGGCATGTATATATTATTCCTCTGCTCTTCAATCAAGTCATAATAAGTATTTTAAATAAGTATATGTTCAGGAATCAAGTGACAACACGAAATATGACAGCAACTTATTCAAAACTCAAAACCTGCATCTCGGCTTCCTGATTGTGCTTCACGGTTGCTGGTTTTTTTGTTGGTTTCAGGAGTTGCTTCGGTTCCAGGCTTTCATGGCTGCCTCTAGGCATAATTTAGAGTATGTTAGGGTGTTTTTGGGTCATTTGTTTCAGTCCATACCCTCAAAAAACGAAAGAATGACAGCAAACTCTCCTTGTGTACAGAAAAGAGTCACGATTTTTTTTATGGATTGATTAAGGAGTGTGTTCGAATCTTGGCTGTCCTAGGGACTGTAGCCATGGTTAGAACCCTCCCTTAGCATGTCTAGGATGTGACCAAGGTGTCCTTTCCAAGCTCGGTTCACGGATCCATCAGAATTTCACAACAACAATTCAAGTGCATTTCGGTTCTTCATAGTTCTGTGTCAGTGAGTTTCGAGTTTCTAGTGTTTGTATGGATGATGGTTGGCTCCTAGCCCGTAGCCATGGTTCATACAACCCTCCATCATGTCTAGATCAAGCCATGGTCAATCAAATGGCCCTTGGAACGAGACAAGACAGTAAAACATTTCAATACAAAACACTGCACAACAAGGAGTGTTTTCGGCTAGTATGTTGCATTGTCCTAGGTGTTGGCTCGGTTTGTGGTTTGCTTTTAGCCCTTAGCCATGGTCCAAGTCATGCCTTAGGATGTTGGTAAGGGTCTCTGAGTGGTGGCTCAAGCCAATGTCCAATTATTTCAGAGATATACTTCACGCACACACAACAGCAACCGCTGTAATTTTCTGTTCTTGACAGCAACTTTAGGTTGGGGTTTTCGTGATGGTTTGAGTTCTTGGTTGGCTTTTAGCCCATGGCCTTGGACTGGACACTACCATAATGAGTTAGAAAAGTCATGTTTTTGGCCGTTTGTGATTTGGTCGAGTTTATAGGTCGTACGAGAATTTACGGTGAAAGGTGCCAAAATGACTCTCGAAAGGGTGTTTTATGTTTTTGGATTCCTTTCACCTATTTTCGTGTTTTTCAGTTCTTATGCATATTTTTCAGTATTTTTGGGGTATTTTTAATCATGGTTAAACGTCGGTTTAATGTTAGTTCGGGTTGGTACAATACCATGATTGAAAATCAAGTGGTTGGTCCTAATAGTCTCATTGTTGGTTCTATTGTTAAGTTTTGGTTCTATTGTCAAGTTTAGGTCAAGATAATATTATTTGCAAGTGTCACATATTAGAATTAAGTCGCAGCAAGCCTGGGAGCAATCCAACTCATCCGGTAAAAATATGGTTTTAATTATATTACGTGCATAAAAATATAAAATGTTTATTTTTTAGATATATGCGATATGTCTTGTGGCCACCTTATGTTATGGGTTTGGAAGTCGGTAGGCGCAACCGAGGACCTCTCCGCCCGGTGACTTACGACCGGTTTATGATTATGTATGGGTACGGACATCCAGTCCAAGGGCTGTGATTGATCTCTACCGCCCAGTATACTGTGGNTCGAAACGGAGGGCGTAGATCAGTGAGCTATCTTGGGGCAGCAGTAGTAAACACGAGGACCTCATGTTTTAGTTTATACACCTTTTATCGTTCAAACTCGATTTTAATATGTTGGGTTATTTTTAAACTGTTGTTTGAAATACAATGTTGACTTCCGCTGTTATTTTAAAAGTTTAAATTATTTACATGTTTATTTTATAAATGAGGCAAGTTATTTATTTATTTAGAAAATTTTAATAATTCCGCAAAAATTATGAATACGAAATACGGGCCTTTACAAGTTGTGCTAAGAAATTTCAGTTCAGTTAAGTTCTGTAAACTGTGTTGAAACTAAGAGTTTCAGTTTGGCATTGTTAAGTAAAAAACTGAAGAGGGTCTGTACAAATCTTTTTATCGATCAAAGTCTTTTAGTAAATATCCTATCTTCGAGATAGAAGGGGTGACGTAGGAGTGATTGAAATCTCCGAACATCCATAAATCTTGTGTCTCTTAATTTCAGTTTTATTCTATCTGTCATTCAGTTTATTTCCGCACTTTCATTAATTAACTGACTGACATTGACAAACAAGATTCTCGAGTTTCAGTTTATCACTAAACTGACTCATTATTCGAAAAAATTGTGAAAATTGTCAGTGTTGATTCAACCCCCCTTCTAAACACTCTTTCACCTCTCAACCGATCCTATCACCCTACCATGGTAACTCTTTGTGCATCATTAGGAAGAGTTTTTTAAAAAAATACTAGTTTTATGCATGTATAGCCATAAAAACGAAAATATATCATGTTTATCATATTTTGCATGCAAGAATGTATCAAACACATAATATGGTGTGAAAAATGTTTGAACGAAGATTAAGGTGTACCTTCGTGTATATTACGCTCGAAAATCAAATTGCGATGCGAGGAACGTTGGCGGAGAGATGGGGGAAGAAGCTTGCTGATTTTTTCTTCAAACTTGCGTGACTTTTTTTCCAAATTTTTGTATGGTGTGTGTCTTAGCTGATGAAGAGAGCCCTTGTGTTAATAAGTGTTTTGTGCGTGTGTTTTGGTGGGTTTTGGGGAAGGGTTTTTGCTTTTTATTTTAATTAAAACACATGGTGCAAGTTTAAGCTCATTAACCTAGTATAATAGGCCCATTAAGCCCATTAGTTATTATTTAAAATATTTTGCTTAGGAAAGTTTGTGAAAATATTAGCTGAATTCTCAAAATGTCCCTATTTTTATTGAAAATCTATTGCCGGTTTACAATACGACTCGACGTATAAAAACACCTCATTTTCGAAAATTCTATTTAAAATACACCACACATTAAACAATTAAAAATAATTATTTAATAAAATATTTTACCTCATATGGTCTCCGGTCTCCGTTCCTCGATCGCCTCTCGAATAACCTTTAAAAACACAATTTTAATGCATTCTAAAATAAAACTATATTTTAAACATGTAACCGTGCATACCATAATTAATTCATGCCATTAAAACCATTTACTTAGTCATTTTCCATTTTCCCTAGATTTTCATGCAGTTGGGTTACGTTATCGTATTTTGGACATTACATAAGCGCTCTAGCACTTATTTTTGGACGTCCCAGTGACCGAATTGAGCGAGAAAGAAAACTTTGTGTTAGAGTAGATGTCCGAAAAGCCAACTTGTGGCTCTGACTTTATTGACTCTGATGTAAAAAAATCTTTATTTTAATAATATCTTACGATTTTATTCGATCATGGCATTATACTTTATCTGTATACCCATGCAAGCTGTATAGATAAAGTCCTTGAATATACAATAGGTACCCTGAGGTCTGCATCGCAACGTACGATTGTGAAACTCATTAGAGAGTGTGTCGTATATTCTAAACAGATTCTTAGTCGAATCAGCCGCCTAAAACAAGGATAAACGTCGCTCGAGACTGAGACTACCATTTGTGATGTAAACGCCATGTTTCATTGACAAGGGTATAAAGATGTCCATTCATACAGATGGGTGATCATATGAAGATGCACTAAAAAACCCTCCCTCGGACTTTCCAAGTGGTTCCCACTTATCGAGTGGAATAGTCTGCAGTTATGGTTATACACCATTAGTCCTTTGACCCGAGACAATGTAAGTGCTATACGTACTAGCATTCACTTTGATCTGTTTAACGATTCCATCGAGGGTCATTAGGTGGTGAGGTTGGGTGTAGTTTCGAAATACGTAGGAGAAAATACATTGTAGTCGGGGATTCACTGTTCGCCTACGGGTGAAGATATCCTATGTGATCTGATAAGTTAATAGTGCAAGGAGTCTCTGTCAAGAGCAAAAAATGTGTTTTAGGGAAAGGTGTTTTCCTAGTTGCACATACCATGCCACTATTAGTACTCAAAGATAAATCGCATCGTTATCGAATTCATATGCAACTCTCGATATAAAATGTTTGCAGATTCGATCGGGATATATGTGTCCAAGAGACCGTACTATACGCTAAACATGACTAAAGGTTCTTGCAGGCGCTATCAGTGATACCTGGGGGATCATGGGACGATGCTATTAAACGCTCTTACCATGTTCCGATGGGTGCAATTAGAAATGAGTTCTGACATTCTTGATCAAGGTGTTGATGAAAAGAATGGGGCTAACTAGGGCAATCCTGAATAAGAATAATTACTATTCTGAATCACATGGAGATGTGAACCCATGGCTAGTTGTATCCCTGAACCATTGAGGGTCATACAAGTATCGGATTATGTGTTCCCATTGAGATAATCAAATTTCAAGGAGTTGAAGTTTAACGACTATAGTTTGATGGAGATCAAACAAGATTGCATTGTAAATTTCAATTTTAGAACACTTCCACACTAATTTGGTAGTCGTACTCTCCTAATTGTTTTTTGTTTCCGCATCTTCTATCCAAACATCCCCACAATGAAATATTTAGAAGTATATCAAGTACGGTAATTAGAATAACCTTAAATTATCTAGAAATTCAAAAATGGTTTTGGATCAATTAGTTGAAAATAAAACTAAAACTAAAACTAAAACAAGATTGCATTGGGTTTTGTTTTTGGACCTTATGTCATAATAAGGAGCTCTTTAAAGCCATCAGAATAATGATATCGAATTAGATATTGCAATGAGTTCACGATAATGGACCAAATGGTCAGTCCTATGCCCATAGGCTTGGACAGTCCTAGCACATATCTACTTTTTAAGTAGGACATCCACTAGAACTTGGAGTCCCATTAAGACTAAATATAAATTGTTAATAAGTTGGCTCAATATTGGTCTTAACTTTCAGCACTCAGAGTTAGAAAACCCTCTTCCTCTCTTTATTGCCCGATTATTCCCTTGCTTTGAACATATGGTTTTACATGCCACTTCTCTTCTTCGTTCAACGCATAATATAGTTTATTTCTAATGCAATTAAATGAGAGATTAAGGATTCCAATGGTGGATCAAATTGATGTGATCACATAAGAGAGCAAAGGAAGGCATTTCGTTCGTTGTTTCAAATAGAAGATCTATCTCCGCTTAAAATCCAGAATAGTTAGAGTCATAGCTGTAAGGTCCAAAATGCTATAACGTAATCCAACTGCATGCAAATCTAGGAAAATAGAAAATGCTTAATCAAATTATTTTAATTGCATTAATTAAATGTGGTAGGCATGTTTACATGTTAAAAATATGATTTTCTATTAGAATGCATAAAAATGTTTTTCAAGTGTTATTCGAGACGCGACCGAAAAATGGTGATCGAGGACATTAAAGGAAAAATATTTTTATTAAATGATTATTTTTATTTATTTAATATATGACATAAAATGGTGTGTTTCGAGATGTTTTTACAAGTCGAATCGTAATTTAAATAGGTAATTGATTTTTGACGAAAACAATGACTTTTTGGAGGTTCGGTTATTATTTTCGAAAAGTTTCTAAATCGATATAATTTTCCTACTTTATAATGGGCCTATTATATCAAGGTTATTGGGCCTAACTTTCTACCCAATTATTTATATCAAAATATGGAGTTTCTAAACCACAAAACACTTCATATCACACACGCAAAGCATTAAAAACCTAGGGTTTCCCTTCCCACCCCACACGAACACAAAAAAAACACGTTTTTGAAGCAATTCACGTCAAATTTAAAGGAAAAACGCAGCAAGATCGTCCCCGTCTCTCCGGCAACGTCCATTCGCGTCTAGAATTGAATCTCCGTCCGTTAAGTACGCAAAGGCACGCTTTATTCTTTATTTTCTCATCGTTCATGCCTTAAAATGTGTGAATATACATGTTTGCATGAAAAATATGATATCCCTCTTTATATTTTCGTTTTATGAATTATACATGCAAAAAACTTGGATTTTCATGCCTTATAATTCATGATATTGAAGCAATAAGAGGATGCAAGGTTAGGGCTACTAGAAGGGTCTATTTTCAGAGGTTTTAGGGACCCTTAGATTCACGGTGCAAACCTGGAAAGGAAAGGGCAAGGGCTGGTGCGAAACCTAGGGTTTCCTTGGGTAAGGGTTTTGGTTATGAGCAATTGGAGGGTGCATGCTATGAGCTGCATTTGGGTGGTGCAAAGAGGTCCTAAGAGGGTTGTGTCGTGGTCCTAGAGGGGTGGTGTTGTACTTAGTTCGTTGGTGAAGGCCGGAGCCAAGCACCTTGGCCGCGCGATCATCCACGCGCGGGAGGGGAGAGTTGATTGCATGGTTCGGGCAGGAGCTGTGCGTAGGTTTAGGCTGAGTTGTGATGGTCCAGAGGGGTCTTGGGGTGGTCCAGTCATAGTTTGGTAATGGCTGGTCCTTGGCAAGGCTCGGTGGGATCGAGTTCCCCCAAGGCCGATGGGTTATCTTCAAGTTTAAGGGGCTGTCCGTGATCTGGAGGGTGCAGCAGGTCTATGTCCTGTTGGGAAGGTCTGGAACGAGGCTAGATTGATGCAAAAGAGGCTGGTGGAGTCTTGGTTTGAGTTTGGTAAAGTTTGGTTAAGGCTCGGGGTAAATCGGGTTAAAACCGGGACTTCGGTTCATGTAGAGGCCTAAAAATCCGTGCTTGAAAAATTGCGGAAAATTTAAAAATTTTCTTTTTAAATAAATAAAATTGCCTCATTCATAATTGAACTGATAAATACAGTTTGATGTTCAAAGTGGGCAGCGGAAGAAATTAACATTTTTCGAAACAACAGTTAAAAATTTATCCAACAATATATAAAAATGTCTGAGCAATCAAATAATAATAAATGCTGAACTGAGATCCTCGGGTCCTACTACTGCCGACTCGAGCTGGCTCACTGGTCGGCACCCTCGATCCCGACATCATCATCAGCACCTACAACAATCAAGTCTAGTGAGTCTAAAGACTCAACATGCATATATCGTAAATAACAAGTAAATAAATAGTAAAGTTTTGCATGTGATAAAAATATCATAATCATAAGCATAATGTGAATATAACTTGTCGTGAGCAATTATAATAGGTGCATAACTGAACTGAAAATCATAATGAAAATGTTTGCTCCTTGGAGCCCTTTCATGAAATAACTGTAATAATTTTCTTGTGAGATTATGGTCTGCGCAAGTGGTCCCTGAACTGAACTGAGCTGACCGGTACCGGACCGGTAACTGGCGACCGGGTTTAATAATGTACGTCTGATCAGACTACTACCACAGTATACTGGGTGAAACAACTGAACTGACCGGTAACTGACGACCGGACCAGTAACTGGCGACCGGGCTTAAGCATGATAGTAAAATGACCACAAGCAATATCTCATAAATCTCAAAATTTGTATTTTTTGCACGTAATATAATTAATTAACATAATTAAATATCATGTCATAATTTTACTGATTGGATTGGATCGCTCCCAGGCTCGCTGCAACCTAAATGTGTCATGAAAAATATGCAATAGCTTTATAATGTCCAACTATGCAATTAAATCCGAAAATACGACAATTACGTCCAATGACTCCGTATTTAATCATGACCCCGAACCAACCCGAACCAACACTGAACCGTCATATAGTCATGATTAAAATATGCTTAAAATGATGAAATATTGCTCCAAAAATGATGAGGGCCGAAATCCAGGTGAATGGAGGCCAAAACATGAAACACTCTTTCGAGAGTCAATTTGGCACATCGCACCGTAAATTCTTGTACGACCTCAAAAATGATCCGAATCGCAAACGGCCAAAAACATGACCTTCCTAACTTGATGAGGCACTGTTCAGTCCAAGGCCATAGTCTAAAAGCCAACCGAGAACTCGAAACACACCTGAGAACAACAGCACCACTTGCTGTCAAATTACAGCAGCTGTGCAATCGTATTTCTTGTGTCGTTTTCGAGACTACCGGCCATTGGGGCTTGAACCACCGACCAGAGACTCTTACCAACATCCCAAGGAATGATTTGAACCATGGCTAAGGGCCCTAGGCCAGCCACAATTTGCCTCACCCCAGAAACAACTCATGCGTCCCAACCGAGCACCAATTCTGCATGTAGGAGGCATTGCTTTTGTTTTGCTGTCACGAATCGTTCCAGTGGTCATATGATTGACCATGACACAATCTANTCCTTTTGGAGGCTTGGTCCATGGTGCATCGGTTTTTAATTAAAAGTGCAAGAACAGCCCCAGCCACCCTTCGGCTTCTCATTTTGACAGCATGTGTGTTTCGAATTTGGTGGGATGGTGTGGATCTTGGTTGGCATATGGCCCTTAGCCACGGTTCATACCATACCCCTAGATGTCTAGATTGTGTCATGGTCAATCATATGACCACTGGAACGATTCGTGACAGCAAAACAAAAGCAATGCCTCCTACATGCAGAATNTTAGTGAGCCTGGAGTCGAACCATCCACCTGAAACAATAAAACAAGAGAAACCGTGAAGCTTGAAATGGGAACCGAAAATCTGCATGTTGCATTTTCTGAAATTCCTTGACGTGTTTCGGTTTTAACATGGAAATGATGATCATGAAATGAAAAAAATTTGATAGTAGGACTTGATTGAAGAGTCAAGGAAGAACATATGCATGCCTGGTTTCGTTTTGAAAGAAAAACGAATGAATAAGACGACTCGGCGCGGAGGAGGTGGAACACTTTCTTTTCTTGCTTCCTTGGTTTCGATTTTTCTCTCTTCTTTTAAGCTATGAACCTCATGGTTTTATGGCTCCGAAATGGCTCTGAATTTCGGTGGAGAGGGGGGAATAATATTGGTTAGGGAAGTGAGGGAATGGGTGCAAAATATAGGGAACAAATCAAGACCAAGTCTCCACCATTTTGAATTTTGAATTTTTGATGGCTATCAAACATTTGTTGGGTGTCTTGTTGGAGGTGGTGGCCAATTATTCTAGGCTAGGAATAGGTTAGGATATGGCTTATTAATTAATTAATTAGGGTGAATTAATAATTAAAAGGTTAGCATGCTAAACTTAACAAAGAATGGGTCAAAGATTATGAGTTGGCAAGGCAATACTTAATCATCTAGGGGGCCGAAATTCAACAGTAAAATGAAGGGGAAAATGTTGCTTATTTAGTAAATTTTTATCCCTTAAAAGCCTTACCTATCTTTTAAATAATTTAGTGAATTAATCCCTTAATTATTGGAACTTAAATGAACTAATTTTCTTCTCACATCAAGTTGTATAAATAATTCCTTAAACCTTCATATTAACTTAAATTAACTTACTTGCTAGCTAAAATAAATCCTGGAAATGTTTTCTGAATCTTAACTTTTATCTCAAAGCTCCAACTCCAGTCCGGCCTCACTGAACTAACTGAAATGCTAAAAATTAAAATGCTACGGAAAATAATTAAATTTAAATACTCATGCAATAAATATCATTTTAATTTAAATACTAGAATTATGCGTGACTTATACGTAGTCTAAGTTACGGGTTCTACAGTTCAGGTTTTAAAATGAATTACAAGTTTAGTAAACGAGCTTACAATTAAGTCTAAGAAATTTTTATAGGTGTTTTTTAAGGTATTATGGTAAGTTTGGATGGATTCGAGTCGAAGTTTAAGGTCTAAGGGTAAAATGGAAAAGTTAGGGTTTCAGGGACAAAACAGTCATTTTACACCTGAAAAATGTTAGGAGTCCTGGCAGTGTCTTGATGCTGTATTGACTGTTAAAATATTTATTTTGAAAGAATAAGGAATTTTATGATTGAAAATGTTAGTTCTAAAAGATTTATTCCATGCTTGGTTTAAAAGAAAATGATATCTATGCAAGTATTTTATAAATTGATGGAAATACTGAAAATGTTTTGAATGAATTGATTTAATTGTGAAGATAAAGAATGGGGATTTGTGAGGGACTAAGCTTCAGTGGAACCCGATTTAGGGACTAAGCCTCATGGGAACCCGATTTAGGGACTAAGCCTCATGGCAACCCAATACTGAATTTCCATAGGCCAAGGCGAGTAACGAAAAAGTGGTTGCTGGTGTCCCCGCCAACTATAAGCCAAGGCATAGAACGAAAAAGTGGTTACTATTGTCCCGCTGCCTGGTACCATGGTTACAGATGAGATTGATCAATCGATCGAAAGATGAAAGGATGGTCATAATTAACGAACAGATTTCACCCAAAAAGAAATGTATATGTATTTATTTATGATGAAAAAAAAAGTATATGATGAAAGAAAATGTTTAAATTTATGCATATCATGAAAAAGCTATTTCTATTAAAAATAGTTTCACTGTTGCATGTGGATGTATATTATTACTTGTTACTATGGTTAAGTCTTGCTGAGTCAATAGACTCACTGGGTATGAATGATGTAGGTGAGGATTTTGATGTTGAGACAGGAGAGTTGAATGACTGAACTGGATGGGCGGATGGTGCACAAATGTGAAGACTTTTGCTAGTTTTTCCGCACAGTTAGGCTTTTAAATTACTTTATATATTTTGCTGACTTTTGCTAGTAAGAGTGGTTTTTGAGAGGAGTTCGACGTTTATGTTACTTTTGAAAATTACTATTTTNCAAGCGTGATTCACTTGCGGGCAATTTTCTAAACACCGTATGCATGGTTGTTTACCATTTTAATGATCCATATCAGCATCCGAGGCTTTTGTCTGACAAAAGTTTTAAACTCTCGCTGCTCCTTAGACGTGAGACATATGAACCCCAACAAATTGGAAGCATTGCCAGTTGACAGAATCACCTTCATGACTAGATTCTTGGAATTTTATCAATTTTTTTAAAAAAAGGTTTCAAAGACATTTTCAATAGGAAAAGGATAATTTTCAACACAAAATGGACACATTTGGTTCACATTCGGATAACATAGGACAAGAGAAAGAAAAATTCTCATGGACATGGGGAGATTCAGGTTCTTGAACAGATGAATCATGCTCAAGATTATTAAGATCAATGTGTTTATGCGGATGGGTGCGAACATAAGGAGTTTCTTTTCTATATTAACTCATTTCTATATTCTATATAACATGCTGGTCTTGAACATAAAAACCCCTTAACATTGATAAAAATGGGTCCATACCATCTGAGGGGCTGACATATTCTCCTAAATCCAAATAGTTATTGAGTCTAAGTCCTGATAATGTTCATACATATCAACAATGTCCTTATCTCTTTTAATAATTTTCAGACCATGTTCTATTACTGTCAAAGAAATTGTATGATAACATCAAACATTCACCTTATTACCACCACAGATTCCATAGACAGCATATAAATCTAACATATTACATTTATCGAGTTCACTTTCTTAAAATCATTTTAAACCACCCCCATCCCCACCACCACCACAACATAATCAATTTTTTCAAATTTTATTTCAAACTTTTCCTTCAGAAACAAAATTCATACATTGGTAAGTGTGTTGCCCTTTTCTTTTCTTTTTCTTTTTTTCTCACTTCTTCATTAGTGTTGTACGTAATGTGAAACTTTGATTTTTCATGTTTTCTCTTTGTTTTTGTTATTTATTTCTTAAATCATACCTCGGTCACTGGTTTTTTCTCGAATGTGAGAAGGGCACTGATTAGTTGGAGACAAAGAGGTGAGATATCGTGTGTTTTAAAGATGGATTTCTGGTGACTCGGTGGATATATAAGGGGTAGCGTTCATTCCAAGGGAAAGGAGTCATGTTCACTGTTTGTTCCAATGACAATGAAGCATACGATGTTCGTTCCCGGTGAAGAGAGAATGGTCGCTGTTCATTCAGGCAATGACGAGGCGGCTGATGTTTGCTCTAGGTTAAGGGAGGATGGTCAATTCTGGCTCCATTAGATGATAAGGATGTCTATTTTTCCGTTTTAGGAGCAAAGAGGATTCCATTACCGTTCGAGGCAAAAGGAAGATGGACGATTTTCATTCTAGGCAACGATGAGGCTATCAACGCCTGTCCGTAATGAGTATATGGCTATTGTTTGTGCCAAGCTATGATTCCAGGTGGATGTTTTTCATTCCAAGCAATGAAAAGGGGGAGATGTGTGTCTGCAACGAGTAGATGGTTTTTTTTGGTTCCAACCGATGATTCTATGTGGCTATTGTTCGATCCAAGCCATGTCATGGTGATTTGCTGCTCCGAAGAAAATTGAGGTTGATAACGATCAACAAAACAAGATTTGAGCTGCTTGAAATTGTTGTGGCAGTCAGATCTTTGTTGTTGTGGTTGTTAGCTCGCCGATGGCAGTGGTGGTGGTGCGACGGAGGCTACAGGTGTTGGCGGCAACCGATGCTGGCGGTGGCAGGATTTTGGTATATATAAAATAAATAATAATTTTTACTGTCAAATTTTGGGTTTGTATCACTGGATATATCTTGTAGGAATTTCGATATATAGTTTTATGAAATAAAAAAAATCAGGCCTCTAGGAAAAGTATATTATTCATTAATGGCCAACCGAGGTCTTAACCAAAATTTATCATGTAGCTCTAGTGGGGATGAGGTTCCGATAGCTACAATTCATTTAAGAGCCCTTCGTTGCACGATGACCTAGATTTGTGTAAATGTTCAGATGATAGCAATAATGGTGCTTTGATTTTTCAGGATGTCGGGAGTCTACGTAATGTTTTAGGAGTGCCGCCCAAGTGCGACCCTGGGTAGGTCATGAGATGATTGTCATGATTCACCATCAGGGTATTTCACCGTGTTTCTCGTCAATTAATGGCCAAACCGAGGGCTTAACGTCAATTGTTGTTATTGTGTTTTCGTCTTTTTGTCGTAAGATGACCAAAATTGGAATGCCCTTGAGCGTAGAGTTGTTTCATTATATTTTCTCAGCGAGTAGAAGCTAGCCAGTCGCTCACATCCACTTTCAGCCTCGTACTAATTGCAAATTTTTGTCTAGAATTCCTTCATCTAAGAGTTTTCGGAGATCCCAATTTTTTACATGAAAGATTGTGGGTGGGGAATGCCTGAAGTTTGGAGCTCAGGGCTTCGTGTGATCGTGATGAGAGAGGCTCACTTTGCGCTCCAATTGCAGTGGCGTGATTTAGGTTTTTGATGAATTTTTTTACCCTAGAAGTTTAATTGTTGCTGGTATTTTCCATTTAGTCTTGTTTTTGTGTTCATCTATGTTAATTCCTATTTATTTTTGTTGATCTTCTTGTGTTTGTTATGTGCTATGTTTTCGATTATTTGCATGCGATGAGCTTTATTTGGAAACCATTATGGCTCGCAAGAACGTAGTGGAGAGACGTTCGTCGTCCATAGGGAACAATAGACTGCATGTTGACCGTGGAGCTCATGTTTCACATGATAATGTACGCAGGAGTGTACCACCAGTACGAACGAAAGCTGCTCGTGTCTCAAAGCTTCAAGTTCCCAAGAAAACTACTTTTTCTTTGTCAAACAAAGTTTCGGACTCTGGAGTTGAGAATGTTGATGGAGGGGAGGTGATGAAGATAATTCCCGAATAAGTGTGATAGAAAGCTGGTGAGGAAGAATTAATACATCATAAAAAAATTCGTATAGAGGATCTTGGAAAAATTTCCAAGAATTCACATAACAAGCATATTTTTGTTGATGGGGGTAAACCATAAAGAGAAAGTTGTTTGTTTTTTGGGACTTAATTGATTCGGAGATTGGATGGAAGAAATGACGGAGTATCGTGGGAGACTATGATATGCTCCATATGATATCATAGTCAACTGCTTCGTTTGCTCACTCCCTTGCTTTGAGTTCATGTCAAATATACGAGTGATATATAGTATATATATGTGTGTGTATATATATATATATATATGTATGTATTGGGTTGGTAATCACTTGTGTTCTTTATAGGGTTTATCATTTGCAAGCGTCATGCAAGTTGGGGAAGAAAAGTTGTGTCATGACAAAGATAAGTTGCGGGACGAAATTGTTCGACTGAAAGAAGAAACTTGTCGCCCTACTAAAGAGAAAAAATAACCAATGTGAAACTTCAACAAGTGCAAAGAAAGTTTGGATATAAAGTAAAAGAATTTACAATCCTTGAAAAGAACATTCTACTGAGTTAAAGACTGATGGCCAATTTTTCGACTCTGAAACAGGCAAGACATTTCTGAAAATTATTTAAGATAAAAGTGTTCTGAATTTTTAAACTTCTTATTACTTTTGTGAGGACGTTCTTGATCAGCCTATGGCAATCCATGACGATGTTGTGTTGGACTGTCGACAACAACTAAGGAGGAGTAGAGTTCCTAAATAGATTGTTATGCTAATCAAGCCCATTGTCTCAGAGTTAGACAAAGTCTCCACAGATGATATCCCTTTGGGTGATGCTGAGATGATCGAAGGTCTTTTCCCATGCTCTGTTGATGATGATACATAGAATTAGTCTTGTATGATCATTCTCTGCACCATGGAGCCCTTTACTGTCCTTTATTATTTTTGGTGGTATTTTTCTATTATGTTGTTGCATGGATTAGAGTGTCTTTTTATATGAGAGTCGATGTCCTTTGTTTATTTGTTTACATATTTAATATTTTTTGAAGTCATTTGGTCTATACTGAATGTTTTGTACTTTGTGATGTATGTGTACACACGTAGAGAGTGATAACGTAGTGCTTAATTCTTGCGTACTTGAGAGGGGATCAGTCTCCCAATATTTTGTGTAAAGGGTAAGTCCTAAGTCCACCTTGTGGGTTTTGAGGTATCCCGAGAGTTATTTTCAGCGTTAACATCTTATGGAGTTGTCGTTACGTCAATCCCCTTGGGTTTGACAACTTCACACGACTTCCCGAGTCGGTAACAATTTGGTTAAGCATTCATAATGGAGAAATGTGTATTTCATATAATAAAACAATTCTAATCATGGGCAAAGATTTGATAATTTTATTGAATTTCACAATGATAGAATTACACGTCAAAAACTGAGCAATTGAAAATAGAAAATAGAAAAATTGATATTCTCTTGGAAAAACATGATTCTCTATGCATGACATTTCCTTGCCACGTTGCATGATCAGGGGAGTATTCTCGCACTAGGGTGTTGGATGCAATAAGTTCTCATATTGAATACCTCTACCACTTTGTAAGGTACAACCAATAACGAGGTCTCCTACTTGGAAAGACCTTTTTCTCGCTCTATCATTGTAAGCCTTAGCCATGCATGCTCTATAATATTTTACGTGGACCGATGCTTCCCCTAGTAATTCGACAATCAAATCAAAGGAGACATAAGTCGCTTGGTCGTTCTCCAGTTGTTCTATCATTTTACCCTTCAAGAGGTGTCTCCTATTTCTTCAGGTGCAATTGCTTCAATTCTATATGCTAGAGTGAAAGTTGATTCTCGAGTAGGTATGCAGCATGGTTCGGTAAGCCCACAAAATGCTTGGTAATTCATCCACCCAATTTTTTAGCATTATCGAGTCGGGTCTTACGATGCTGTAAGATTGTTCATTAGCCTATGAATTGCCGACTGATGTTAAAAACTATTTGATAGATAAACCTTCACAGCATTCCTTTATCTTTTCTCCGAAAAATTGGGTGCCATTATCTGAGACCAGGGCTCAGGGAATCTCGAACTTGTGCACTATATTTTTCCATATGAAATCGTTGATATCTTTTTCTGCAATCTTTGCCAGTGATTCTGCATCAACACATTTTGTGAAATAATTCACCGCGAAAATGAGGGGAAAAGGCCTGACAAGGTCTATATCCCACTGAGCTAAAGGCAATGGCTTTCCAATGGTTGCAATATTGTTTCAGTATGCTGATGGAGATTGATGTGAAGTTGGCATGCCTACAACATTTAACTAATTCCAAGAAATCTTTCTTCATTTTCAGCAAAAAGAACCCTTGACGTGATACTTTGTCTGCCAAATCTTTTCCTCCTAAGTGGTTTCCACATATTCTCTCGTGGATCTCTCGGAGAACATAATCTATGAAACGTCCGCTACTCGTTTTCTTAAAACGTACTAGAAATTTTTGTTTTTTTCAAACCTCACATAGAATTCGCCCGAACCATAAAATATTTTTGACATCATTTTAAAATAAATCAACGAACTATAATTTGAAAACAAAAAGAAATAGTTTAACATAAAATTATCCAACATTTTACTAAACCTAAAAATAACATTTGAAAAGTATAGCCCATACTATAACATCTCAAAAACCACTAATTAATAAATTGTCATAAAAATATCTTTAACATAACTTAAAATCGTAATCATAACTAGTGCGGAAAACTAGCGTCGGTCCTCGGGTCATGTGCACATTCAGTCCATCAAAGTCAACCATCAAGACCTCCATTAACATATTCATAATCAATAGCTCCTGCATCAATCACACCTAGTGAGTCAAAAGACTCAACGCACCATAATCTTGATAACAAGTACTACATATACAGATCACATCCACCGTAAAAATACTTGTACTTAAAATATCGTTTTCATGAAGATCCGTAAACTTTAAACATGAACATTTTCGTAAACATTTTCATGATGCATAACCTTTAAACATAAACATTTCCATAAACTTTTCATAAACATAAACATACTCATATTCATATGTTCATATTCATATCATCATCAACATATACGTATTTCTTTTTCTTTTCATTGAATTCATATCGTTAATTGTGACTTTTGTGTTCATCTACGTCTACGTGTTAGGCGATGGATCCATCTATATGTAACCATAGTACTGGGCGACGGGGACACCAGCAACACTCTCACCAGTCAACTGGGCCTTGGCCTATCATCATAATATGGAAAAACGATCGTCGGGGCTCCCTCGGGGTCTTTCTCCCATAGACGGGCTCCCTTTGGGGCCTTCTCCCACGAATGGGCTCCCTCTGGGGCCATCTCCCGTAAATGACCTCCCTCTGGGGCCTTCTCCCCTCACGACATCTCCATTCATATCATCATATTCGTATCAATGGACATACAATCGTCGAGCTCTCACTGGACCATAACCCTAACGATATCTCCAATATATCATCATAGTAGTCACAATTACTTCACTTCCTTCAACGTTTCATATTCTCATCACTTTATAAAATTTAAACATGCATATAAGTTTTTCTTTTAAACCAAGCATGCAACATATCTTTTAACGTTTTCGTTTTATCATGGAAACCCATAAATATAATAAATCATAACATATTAAATCATAAAATCCATAAACATTTTAAAATTAAATTTTTAACATATTAAAAATCCGTAATTAACATATAAAAATCATAAAAAACTATAAACTTCTTAACATCATCATTTTAATATATTAAATCATAAACATTTAAAATAAACATTTTGACATAAAAATCTTTAAACATCCATAACCATTGAAAATAATCATATTAGCATATAAAACAGCATTCAGAACACTGCCATGACGTTTATTAATTTCTAGGTGTAAAATGATTGTTTCACCCATGGACGTAAAATTTCACGTTTTCGATTTTTCCTTAATTTTATTGACTCTAACATGTCCTAAATAATTATTTAAGCTTACATTAATTTTCTCATATTTTTATTAAATTGTGGACTTTTAAATTAATCTTTAAATATAACGTGTTAATGCGATTTAAATCCCGAATTAAACCAAAATTCAATATAAAATTCTCAAATTAAAAACTTAGACTTTTAATAATTATTTGTGCTTAAACATAATTTTCCATAATTTTATAAAGCCTAAAACTAGGCATTTCAATTATTTTTTTAATTAACGTTTCGTGCGGCGATTAAATCCCGGATAAATCCAAAACTCGTTATTTTGATCCCAAATTTTAAACATAGCATTTTTATTATTTATTCTACCCTTCCAAATCATGAGCCACACCCATGGACCCATGGATTCAATTTTTGTCCTTAAAATCTCGTTATTGACACCTTATCGAACACACCGAGCCATCTCCTAATTTACTCGAGCCACGCCCTAGGCAGCTTGAGCCAAACACGAGCCAACCCACCTAGGCAATCTCCTGACCAAACCCATCCCAAAGAACTAGCCCTAGCCTGCTCAAAAACCCCCTGCCCGTGACCCTATAGCATGCATGTGTGTAAGTGTGTACACTACAAGAAAATACACATTTAAAAAAACATCAAAGTTAACATTTTTTATCAAAATCATTGTGTTTTTACTTTTAACAATGGTTTTAGGTCGACTTTTTTTATATAAAATTTTTTGTTAATATTAAATTTTGCAACGGTTGTGCAAACCCGTCACTAAATTTAGCGACGATTGTACCAAATCGTCGCTAATTTAAAACCTGCGACGGGTTTTACAACCGTCGCTAATTTAAAACCTGCGACGGGTTTTGTATAACCGTCGCTAATTTTAGCGACGGTTTTAAGCAAAATCTTTGCTAAAACTTGCTACGATTTTTGTATAACAGTCACTAATTTTAGCGACGATTTTAAGCAAAACCGTTGCCGATTTAAAATTAGCGACGGATTGAAAACAAACCGTCGCAAATTTTAAATTACCGACGGTTTGATAAATAACCGTCGCTAATGACAACAGTTAAATCAAAAACCTTCGCAAACTGTCTATAAATATACTCATTCTAGGTCCATTTTCTTCCACACCACTTCACAACACTTAAAAGTTTTCTCCCTTATACGATTTTAGTTTCGATTTAGGGTAATTTTTTTCGCTTTAATTTTTGGTAAATTTTTAAGATCAAAAATATTTTTAGCATAGTAAGATTGTGAGTTTTTTTTATATTTATTAAATTATTAAAAGTAATTTTTTATTTTACTGAAAAACTTAGCAACGGAAATCATGTCAAACCGTGGCTAAAATTAGCGACGAAAATTATAAAAAACCGTTGCTAATTAAACCGTCGCTATTTAACCACGGTTGTACCTAAATACCGTCGCTAATTTTAGCGACGGTTTTCTAAAAATCGTCGGTAATCAATTTACGACGGTTTTTCAAAAACTGTCGCAAATTGTAGCTACCACAATACTCTAAACCCGTTGTCTTTGAGCGAACTCTTTAACCACAAGCCTTTAACAACGGTTTTAGAGACCTACGACAACGGTTTTTCACCGTCGTCGTTAGACGTCTACGACAACGATTTTTCACTGTTGTCTTTGAGCACACCCTTCAACCACCGGGCTTTTAACAACGGTTTTATTTGACCTACGACAACGGTTTTTAACCATTGTCTTTTGCCTTTTTTTTTGTAGTGGTATCATAGTGGCTCTAGGACTCCTAGTTTTCCTAGGACTCTTCAGCTGAGCCACCACCGAGCCCACCTGACTCTAACCTTCCCTAGACCATGCTCAGACCTTGCCCAGACCAGCCCAAGTCCCTGGACCAGCGCCCAAGCCACCTAAAGAAGGCAACAACCTATGCATGACTCAATGATGCAACCCTCACATTTTCTGTTGCTAGCCACCCAACCATCGAACCACCCCTTGAACCAGCCCCCCAAGCACTCTCCTAGGACCCTAACCACTTGACCTACCCAAGACCAGAGCCCCAAGACCGAGCCAAATCTCTATGCGCAAGCTACACACACACCAGCGCCCCTTGAAGCTTCTCGACAAGCTTGGACTCCTCCCCAGCCCTGGTCTCGAGTCCTAGCGTGGCTAGGATTCTTCCCTTGACTCACACAAGACCCTAGCCCAGCCTGGTCCAGCCCCAACCAAGCCAAGCCACAAACACCCATCAACCGAGCCCTTTGAACACATGACAGGAAAGTGGTACCAACTTGTTTTCTACCGTGAATTCAGCATGTTGTTGTGTGATTATGACCCTTACGTTTAGTGCAAAAAAAAACCCATATCACTTCCTAATCATGGTAGCCCCTTAGATACATGTTTTTCAGGATTTTTGGATCAAAACTCATGCTTTAAAAATCGCCCTAGATGCATGTACGAAAATATTTCAAGGTGTTCTTGTTTTTATTCAATTTCAAACATAAATATATAATATGGTGTGATGATGAGTAAAGGAAGAATATGGCGTATCTTTGCGTATTTAACACACGATTAAACGTCGAAGAATCGAAGAACGATGACAAGAAGACGACGGCCTGAATTTTCTTAGCAATTATTGATGCTTTTCTCGTTGTTTTCTTTGGTGCCATGTGTTATAGGTGGTGGGGAAGAGCTGTAAATAATTGGGGAGAGTTAAAAGAGAGTGGGGCGTGGGGTTGTGGTAGGGTTATGGGTAGGTTTAGTTTCAAATATAGTTAATTAAAACACTAATTAAGCTTAGGCCCAGTAAGTAGGTAATTTAGGCTCATTAGTGCTTATTTAAAATATTTAAAATAATTTAAAAATAATTTTGCTTAATTAAGTTTGTGAATTTAATAGCCAGGTTGCCAAAACATTCGTATTTTAGTTGAAAAACCAACACTGATAAAATTACGTTCCGGCGTACAAAATCACCTCAAAACTTTTTATTTTCAAAAATATGAAAAAACATCACTCATATTTTAAATCATTAAAAACAATTATTTAATAAAAATATTTTTTATTTTTCAGCCCTCGGTCTCCGTTCCTCGATCGCAACTCGAATAACTTTTAAAAATATATTTTAACGTAACCATGTAGAAAATTATATTTAAACATGTCAATATGGACAACATAATTAATTAATACAATTAAAACATTTAATTAAAATACACAAATAATTAATAACTCGCATGCATGTTGTTCGCGTGGACCTTCAAATTTTCGGGGCGTGACAATCTACCTTGCTCGGAACGAGAAATTTCAGAAATGACAGGGAGCAACACCTCTTGTGGTTCACCATACATTATTGTTAATCGCGCGAATTTTACTTTTATTTTGCGTGCAGTGTTGGGATCTAGTGGGAGGTTGGTGCGTGTCAAGTAATTAATAATTTTGTCTATCCAACTGGACTTCTGTTCTCCTGCACATAAAGCATTAAAACAAACATTTTCCATTTCTTCCTTACTGAACGTAAAAAATGTTATCTTTCTATGTTCAATATTAGCGAAGGAACTGGCTAACTTAGCCAGAAAGTCAGCTTGTTCGTTTTAAGCCCTGGGTATTTGTTTTATCTCGTAGTTATCCAACAGAGCTAGTAGTTTGTTAACCTGAGTCAAATATTTGTGCATCTTATATTCTTTGGTTTCATAAATCTCATGAACTTGATTTACTATTAATTATAAATTACTATGCATCATCAACTTTCTTGCTCCTGTTTATAGATGCAACTTAATACCTGTAATGAGTGCTTCATACTTGGCTTCGTTTTTTGACGTGAGGAATTGAAATTTGATGGCGTAAAGGAATTTGTCACCCTGAGGGTTCTTTGATGTAAGGCCCAAGATTTTGATTACCGTAATCTGAAATGATTTGGTGATAATGGATGTAATTATAGACAGAAAGGATTAGACCGGGAAAGACGGAAGAAAACACGAAATACGTGCGAGGACAGAACACCCCGAGCATATGCGCGAGACCTACTGTCTCGGCAGGTAACCTTCTCGGCAGCTCGCGCATATGCGCGCCCTTCATCTGCGCATATGCGCGAGGATCTCGGGTCATGATACTAACATCTCCGCACAACTCGCGCATATGCGCGCACACTCCTCGCGCATATGCGCGACTACATCGAGTTGTATTATGACATGATACTTCTTGAATTATTATTCCAGATTGGAATCGAAAATCCGTGAAAGAAAGAGAATTCAGAACGAAGACTATTTCGCTGTTGAAAGTACAGTAAAGTCGTCAGGGCATCGAAGAAGCTACCTGGAAGACTGAGTCTGATATGAGGTAGCATTGTCCAGAGTTATTTCACTGATATGGGTTTTCTGATTGATTTTGTTATACATTTCTTTCTTTATCAGATATGATTGCTTGTGATTTCGGAGAAGAAATCATATCTTAAGAGGGGAGAAATGTAAGGCCCAAGATTTTGATTGCCGTAATCTGAAATGATTTGGTGATAATGAATGTAATTATAGACGGAAAGGATTAGACCGGGAAAGACGGAAGAAAACACGAAATACGTGCGAGGACAGAACACCTCGCGCATATGCGCGGCTCCTAGATTTGGTGATAATGAATGTAATTATAGACGGAAAGGATTAGACCGGGAAAGACGGAAGAAAACACGAAATACGTGCGAGGACAGAACACCTCGCGCATATGCGCGACAAGGAGCCGCGCATATGCGCGACAGTTGCAGAAGACCTCGTGCATATACGCGAGGAGTGTGCGCGCATATGCGCGAGTTGTGCGGAGATGTTAGTATCATGACCCGAGAGCCTCGCGCATATGCGCGGATGAAGGGCGCGCATATGCGCGAGCTGCCGAGAAGGTTACCTGCCGAGACAGTAGGTCNATTCGAGGAAATTGAAGTTTGCGAAAGATCCGTCCGTTAGATTTTGAATCCGAATTCAGTACCGTGATCCTCTCGACGAGAGCTTCGACTGGACATAAGTTTTATTGCGTTTAAACATGATTTGAAATTATGATATTGGGGAAATTGTGATTTGCTTATTGTTCTGTGTTCTGGATATACTGATCAGTATATAATTGAAGTCAGATCGAAGAACAGACTGTCTATGTGATTGTTATGATTTTCTGAAATGATATGACTGAGATTGTACAGATTTGAGATTATGATCTGTTATGATTGAAGTTATGAGTTATATTGATACCGATTATGAGTTGTGATATTATATATGTGATGTTGAGATTGACAGGGTTATTGAGATTGTATTGTTATGCCGTCGAAACATCAGTAGATTGACATTGATCAAGTTCAGTATTGATTGAGATTGTACTGTTATATTGTGACACCGATCAGATGATGTCTTGATTTGAGTATTGATCATAACAAGTCTTGAATTGAGTTATACATTGATACAGTGTATTGATCTTGCCATTGCCAGATTGATATTGACAGGCAGTGAGTTCGAGACCTCGACAGAGTCAGATCGACGGAATGAAAGGTATACATCAATGTTGATCCGGGATTGCACAACTCGAGTTAGATTTGACTTGAGTTTCCCTAAATCACATACTTTACTTTATTGCATTGATAATTGCAATTGAATGAGATTGATATACTTGGGCTATTGATTGATGTATTGAGTCATAGGCTGATTCGCCAAGGCACTGGACGTGTAAATTATATCCATGTCGCTTAGGAGTTGATTCATTCCTATCGCTGAGATTCGATATATGTGTTGATGTCCAGAAACTGGGATCCCTAGATTAGAGATGAGTCAAGTCTGAGATGACGAGTCAGGAGTTGATTTACAGTGTTATAGCCTTTCATGTTTACAGAATTGATACATGTTATTGATAACTGTTATATGCTTTTGTACATGTTTTATATAATTGCATGTATACATGATTTATACTGGGATTATATCTTACCGGAGTTATCCGGCTGTTGTCTTGTTTGTATCTGTGCATGACAACAGGTGGGACAGGATCAGGGTCAGGAAGAGGATATGAGAGAGTATAGTTAGCGTGGAGATCCGAGCCCAGAAGCAGAGTAGGATTCAGCCCTTGATGTATAGATGCTGAACCTAGTTGAGATAGATATCTGTAGTACATATGTTGTACTTTTATACTGATATGTATATTAACTATATGACATTACGTTTCGGCATTCATAATTTAAAAAGAAAATTTTTAGTCCCACAACAACTTAATTGTTATTTGATGTTAATAATGATTAAGACATGGATTAGCGTCCGGGTCCCCACATTTAGTAAAATTATGACCCCGCTTCCTTGCGACGTGGAGGAACCATTCATGTAAAGTACCCAAGTTGGGGCCGAGGATTCTGCGAGGCTAGTCTTCATCTCAACTACAAAATTTACAAGAACTTATGCTTTAATAGCTGGGCAAGATTGAAATTCAATTTCATATTCTCTCAACTCGACGGCCCACATCACCATCTGACTAGATGCTTACAAACTAGAGGGCTCTTGTTTTAATGGATTATTAGTCAATACGAATACTTGATGTGATTAAAAATATGGACGTAACCTCCGTGATGTAGTCAATAAAGCTAATGCCAAATTCTTGATGTTGTATATCAGATCTCATCCTCCTGCAAAGTTCGGATTATGTAATACCTGCTTCAGATGAGATCGCCAAGTAAAGCATCAAAGTGTTTCCTTCTTGAGGTTTGGCTAGGAGTGGCGGTACGGTTAAGTATCTCTTCAAATATTCAGATGCATGTTGACATGATTCTGTCCAACGGAATTCTTTCCTTGTCTCAGTACATTGAAAAATGGTAAACCTTTGTCCGCAGATCTAGAAATGTAGTGGTTCAAAGCAGTTATTCTTACTGTTAACTATTGTACTCCTTTCATGCTTCATGGAGGGGTCATGCCCAAAATTGCCTTAGTTTTTTCAGGATTTGCTTATATGCCTCTTTGCGAAACAATATATTCTAGAAATTTTCTACCTCGCAAACGAAAAGAGCATTTTTCTGGATTTAAATTCATTCGATACTTTTTAAATATTTCAAAACACTCTGCAAGGTCTTCCACGTGTTTGCTTGCTTTGAAGCTCTTAAAAACATGTCGTCTATATATACTTTTATGTTTTGTCCTATCAGGTTTTCGAACATTTTGTTCACCAATCGGTGATATATAGCTCTAGAATTCTTTACCCAAAACAACATTACTTCATAGCAATATATTCCCTGATCAGTGATGAAACTCATTTTTTCTTGATCTTCGGCAGCTAGACCTATCTGATTGTACCCTTGGTAAGCATCAAGGAAGCTAAGCAGCTTGCAGCCTGTAGTCGAGTCAAGAAATACGTCTATTCAAGGTAATGGAAAAGAGATTTCGGACACTGTTTATTTAAATCAATAAGATCTATGCACATAGGCCATTTTTCTCCTTGTTTTGGGACCAATGTGACATTCTCAAGCTAGCTCAGGTATGATGCCGGTCTGATGTATTTTGCTGATAAAATTTTTTCCACCTCCTCAGATATGTGCTTATTCTTGTCCGTACGAAAAGACCTCTTCTTTTGCTTTATAATTTTTCCTCGTTGGTCCACATTAAGATGATGAAGTTCATGTTCTGAGGTTATTCCCGATAAGGCCTCGTCACCCCAGGTGAATGCATCAGCATTGTGTCCAACAAGGTAGTAAGAGCCTTATATACTTCTGCTATCAAATCTGACCTAATCTTGAAGGTTTTTCCCGGATTCTTCCTTCACCTAAACTAGAACTTGATTTAACAGCTCTTTCAAAAAGACGTGATCCCCATATCAGTGATAGAACCAATTCCTATAAGGATCCGTGTGCGATGAAAGTCTCATGCTGAGCATTACTTCTTTGTGCTTGAGGGCTCCCACCGTAGTCAATCTCTATGTCCTCTAATTCTCCTTTAATAATGTGTATCTTATTTCCACCTATACCGTATTCAAGTTTTTGTTTCTTCCGCTTCAAGGAATCTTCCCAAGGACCCTGTCTCCTACGATTTTCCATTGTTATGTAGAGTAGCCACATGACATTCTCTCGCAAGATGACTATCTCCAATCACCTCAGGAGTTTGGAATTTAAGTTTCATATGGTATGTGGACTCTATAGCTTCAAACAAATTTAGGCTTGGGCGGCCTAGTGTCACATTGTATGCTAAAGGGGAATTCACTAAATTTCACCATCTGTGTAGCTAGCCTGATACAGGATGCGAGAGAAAGAGGCATGATAATTTCTCCTAATTCTTCAACTACTTATCCTGCAAAACTGACAAGAGAAGTGTTCACTCGTGTTAGTTGTGCATTCTTCATCTCCATTTTTTGAAATGCTCCATAAAAAATTATGTCTGATGAGCTTCCGGAGTCCACTAGTTTCTTTTTTATCCAAAAGTTAGAAATTGTGGCTGGAATTATTAAGGCATCATTATGTTCACCTCTAGAGGCTTCCAAGTCTGTCTTCCAAAGACATATCTTCATCTATCTTCGATATCTCGTTAATCGTTTCGTTGGCGACTGGGTGTGAGGAAGAATGATCTCCTCCAGCAGCACGAGTGAGATTTTTCATTGCATTATTCGTATCACTACATGCAGCCCCCCAGTTATGACAGATATTGTGCCTCCTGTCGGAAAATTATCTTCCCTCTTCTCGGGTTTCTTGCTTGTCTCGCCTCGCTCTCTTTGATGCTCGCGTTGATGAGAAATGTCTCTGTAATGTCCGAAAAACCAACCTACGTAAACCACATGCATGCAAAATTATTTTAATTGCTTAATTGTTTTATTTAATTGATTTTAAATGCTAGCATGATATTTATAATATAATTAAATATATTTTTTGCATGATTAAATGATTTTATGACATGATTTCATTAAATTAAGGATTTTACCCGAATATTCGATAATAGGCAGGGAAAAAGAAACCGAGGACGACCAAGACAAGAATATGTATTTTTATTTAAATAATGGCAAGGCTTCCTGATATTTTTAAAAATTATTTAATTTTTCTAAAAATGTTGGAGTTCGAATTATTTTACGAGTCGAACTCGATTTTTCTCGGGAAGCCGGTTTTGAGGAAACAAAGAATTTTAAAAGATCAAAAATATTATTTTATGGAAACTAATTTTACAAACTTTTATGTTTTAATTAATTAAGTATTATTGGGCCCAATTTAATGATTTAAAGAAGGCTCAATTACCTTAAACTTGCAAGCTTAAAAACAAAATCCCATTAGCATGTTAATTAATTATAAATAAGTGATTTAGGTTTCCAAAACCTCACAATTCCTCACATCATCAGCCGACATTCACCCTCACACACTTCACAATTTTCGAAAATATTGAGGAGAAGAAAGCTTGTGTTCTTCGTCGCCCGTTCGTCCTTCCTCGACGAAGATCATATATTCGAGCGTTATAAACGCAAAAGCACGTTTTCTAAACCCTTTTAAATATCATACAAATCATAATATGCTTGATTTAATTGTTTATGCATGAAAAATATGTGGGTTCGATTATTTTACGGTAAGTTGCGTATTTTCAAAGATTTAACAATTTCACGCTTATTTTGAAAACGTTTTGAATTCAACGAGTGCGCTGCCAAACCATGATAAAAATATGAATATATTAGGGACAAAACATGATAAATTAATCTAGAGAACAAGCTGGAACTGTGGGATAAAAGCTAATAAAGAACCCTGAGTTTTTGACTTTTATGTGCCTGTGTGGTTCAAGTGATTCGTTGTTTTTGCATGGGGCTTGGGGGCTGGCCAGGGTTTTGGCCAGGGTCAGGTTCGAAGGCTAGGTAGGGTCCTAGGGTGGCTAGGGTTCGAGCTTTGGGCTGGAGAAGGAGTCCACGCTGGATAGGCCACTTCTCGAAGGGAATTTCCTGTGTGGCCGAGAGTTGCAGGGTGTGGCTCGGTTTGGGGCTGGGCTAGGTGGTTCATCAGGGTTCAAGGGTCATGGGAAGGGGTCGGTTTAGGGGCTGGAGTGAAGTGGTTGGCCACTGGCTCGACTGGAAGTCGTTAGCATGAGGGAAGAAGAAACGCGCAGGTTGTTTCCTTGGATTCAGAATCTTCGTACGTGGGTTTTAGGGGCTGGGCTGGTCTGGGTTGGGTCTGGGCATGGTCCAAGGAAGGTTAGGGTCAGGTGGGCTCGGTGGTGGCTCAACTGGAAGTGTCCTAGGGTGGCTAGGAAACTGAAGCGTGAGTTAGCATGCTGGGCGGAGGTAGCATATCTTCGGGCAGGGCGTTTTGCTTGGGTTAGGGTCTGGTCCAAGGGCTTGGGCTTGGGCTCAGGTCTAGGACTGGTCTAGGGTCAGTAAAGTTCATGGGTGGTCAGTGGTTAGATGGCTTGATGAGTCCTAATGCAACTAGGAGACCTAATGTTCCTATGATACTCACGCACACACGCTTGTACATTGGGTCTAGGTTCCAGGAGTGATTGGGTGAGCTAGGGGCTGGTTCTTTGGGCTTGGCTTGGTCAAGAGGGTTCCTAGATGGGTTGGATTGGGTTTGGCTTCAGATGGCTTGGGCGTGGCTTGAGTAAATAGGGAGATGGCTCGGGTTGATCGGTTAAGAGTCAATTTCAAAAATTAAAGAACAAAAATTGAATCCATGTGTCCAATGGTGTGGCTCATGACTTGTAAGGGTAGAATAAATACTAAAAATGTTATGTTTAAAATTTGGGATCAAAATATTCAGTTTAGGATTTATCCGGGATTTAATCGCAGCACGAAACGCTATTTAGAGAATTAATCGAAAAGCTTAGTTTTAAGCTTCATTAAATTATGAAAAATTATATTTAAGCTTAAATAATTTTTTACAATAATCTCATGTCATTAAAAGTGAGAAAAAGATAAATTCGAGAATTTTTACGTCTAGAGGCAAAATGGTCTATTTACACTTGGAAACTACGAAAACGCTTGGCAGCGTCCCGAAGGATCATAACGTATATTAAATGATATTATATGATTTAAAATGATGATTTTGATTATAATATATATTTTTATGATTTATGGTAAATCTATGCAATTATACTGTTTAAAATGCTATTTTTGGAAAGCTATGTTATTTTATAATTTTTAAAAGAAAAGAAAAAATATTTTGAGGGATATGAATTGACTGTAACAAATGATATGATATATGATTTTGTGGCAATGACGTGAGGGCCAAGGCCCTAGAGGGAACCCATATTCGGGCCAAGGCTCCAGAGGGACTCCGTTTACGGGTCAAAGCCACAGAGAGACCCTGTCTAAGGGAAAAGGCCCCCGAGGGATCCCGATGATCATATTTCTATGGTAGAACCTAGTGCCCACCCCCATGGACCATGTGGAGCTAAGACTGCAGTCGACCAAATGATAAAAGCTAGTCACTTTCAAAGATCAAACTTCACCCAAAATGATATATGAATGAAAGCTTATGATAAAAATGATTTCATGATATATGATTTACGAGGAGGATTAAAGCTATTTTTAAAATGAATTATTTAGGCTTAAAGCTTATTTTAAATGATTTTTAAAGGATTTATTTATGCTTAAAGTTATTATAAAATGATTTTACAATTTATGATTTAATTATGCTTAAATGATTTTAAATTATTTATTTATTTTCAAAAGCTATTTTAAATAAAAATATGATTTTTAAATGCATGTGAGTGTATATGTATTATTTACTATTTATGTTTAGAGCGTTCTTAGTCTTTAAAGTCACTAGGTTTGTATGATTCAAGATTTGATGATTTTGGAGGCGGTGACGATTGAGTCGATCGAGTGCAACAGTACACACCCGAGGACCTTTATGTTTCTGCACTAGCTAGATAGATTTATGAATTAAATATTTATGTTAAGGATTTTATTTAAAGATATTTTTATGCTTTATATTTATTGTTAGTTGATCTTTTCAAAGGTCAATTTAGGAAGTTTTGGTTTGTCGATGCTTTAGGATTTTATTTTATAAACTTGATATTTAAATTGTTAAATTATTATGATCCATGATTATGTTAAATTATTTTAGTTAGAAATTTAGAATTTATGATTTAAGATTAGAAAAAAAAATCGAGGTCGTTTCAGTCTCAGTGTTTGTTGTCTCATTTCTGACCATGGGACTTATCTCATAGTGAAAGGATCGGTTAGAAAGTAATAAGTGTTTAGAAGAGAGGGTTGAATAAACACACACGGTTTATATGTTCTTTTCGAAAATTGAGTTCAGTTTAGTGACAAGCTGACACTCGGTATCTCGTCAGTCGATAACAATCAGTTTAACTGAAAAAAACAGTTGCGAGTAAACTGACTGAAAGATAGAATAACTGAAGTAAAATGATAACTGAAATAAAATGCACACGGTTTGTTTCTGGATGTTCGAAGAATAGAATAACTCCTACGTCACTCCTTCTATCACAAAGATAGGATTTCCACTAAAAGACTTTGATCGAATACAATAGTTGTACTGACCCACTTCAGTTTGGACTTATCACTGCCAAAACTGAAACTCTTAGTTACAACAAAAACTTCTACAGTTCGTGACTGATCTTAGCACAACGTAAAAAATCTAGCAAAGATTACAACGTGCTAATAAGCTCAAGAATGTAGCCTTGAATGCTACTGATAAAACTAATAAGTGTGAGCTTTTGATTTGCGTAGTGATTTTAGCAGCGTAACAGCTTGAATAGAATAGTTGCGTTGAAATTGTTTTTGTTAAGTTTTTCAGCTGCTCTCTTCATCTATTTATAGGCTTCTCTTCCAACGGTAACTTGATATGATATTTGAATATTATATACGTTGATTGCCACGTCAATATTCCTCTGACATTCGTACACTGTAGACTCTGAAATGCGATGTTCCACTACGAGTTCCAGTCTGCTTTGTTCTGATGTCGGTTGAATGTCCTTTTCATCTAATGACATGTATAGCTGATAAGCGGTAGCTGATAAGCTCATACTGAGTGAATCAACTGATCAGTTTCCAACTGATCAATCAGTTGTCTTCGAAAGTCCTGTTAGGTTCAACTGATCAGTCAGTTTACTTTGTCAGTTCAGTTCAGCTAGACTCAGTTGCCTTTGATAATTCACACGATAATTTTAGTTAGGAAAGCTGTGTAGTTCGATTACTTGATCAGTTAGTCCAATAAATAAACAGTTTTTCAAACAGCCGAAATTATGTTTCCAACAAATTACCCCTTTTTGTTTTTTGACAAAACTAAGCAAATAATAACTGACCAATTGAGCTTATAGACGTCCTTCAAATTCGTTGTAGATAAAATAACAGCTGTCGTGTACAGATTTGTACAATGAATGAAAAAATAAAATAATCTGCAAAAAAGAATCCATTTTATCCATCTTAGCTTAGGTATCTTCTCTCTTTTTGTTAAACGCCTCCATTCTGATAGATAACCTCTTAACATTGGTTGATAGAACCTTAACAGAAGTGGCTACGTCCGAGACTGCGTTGAGGATAGTAGTCTGCATCAAGTCTTTTTTGGAAACAGATGTCTCCACAAATTCAACTCTCTTGCTGATTACATCTTGAGTCAGGGAGAGACTTTCAGCTATACCTCTATTCTTTCTGATTTCTTCTACTGCAAAAGAGAGAGAGGTCACATTAGCGTGAATTGCTTTCAGTTTCTGTGAGTTGAATACTTCTGAATGTTCCACCTTCAGAGTATGAGCTAGTTGCCTATGCTGAATCTTGGAAATGGCAGTAAGCATTTTATCCAAGTTATTCTGAATATCCTGAATTTCTTCAAGAACGAAGTCAATATCCGTGGATGAATGAGGAGGTGACTGTCCAGATGTTCCAGGTTCCTGTTCCTTTGAGACTTGATCAAAGACCACCAAGGTCCTGTCAGATACTACCGTCTCAGCAATAGTCTGTTCTGGAACATCTGTTTCAATGATTTCTATGTGATCCTGAGGAGGTGAAGACTGAGCTAGCACATCAGTTTGATCATCTGGTTCAGCAGAGCTAACAGTCTGAACTGGCTCTTCAGTTAAGATAGGAGCCTCTTGAGCTGCTTGATTAGTTGAATGATCAACTGATTCAGAAATAAGTTCATCTGCTTGAGATTTTTGTACCACTGACTGAATGATTTCATCAGTATTAGCAAGTGTCAAGTCAGCTTCTGAATACTTGGGATGATCAGAAGCAGAGGATTGTGGCACATCCTGGACTAGATCTTCAGTTTGTTCAAAAATTGCCTGTTCAGCACGGCAACTGACTGCACTGGCTGCTCAGTTTCTTCAAAAATTTCCTTCTCGGCAGGTTTTTCAGTTAGATCCTCTGTCGATAAATCGTGAGAAGCTTCTGGAAAGACCAGTTCTTGATTCATTTCCCAATTCTTTATCTCCATTTGTAATGAGATAAGATCCGTTTCCAGTTGATCATGCACAGCTTTGTCATTAAATGCTGTTGGACTTGTAGGATCAAAGTTCTATTTCAGTTGAGCAACTATCTTCTGTAGCTTTTTAGCTCTCAATTGATTGAAGAAGTAGTTCTTCCGTTCCAACACCTGAACAATGGTTGGTGCCTTAACCACTCTCAACACTGCATTTTCCAACTTAATGAATTTCTTCAGCTTGGATTTTCTCTGTAGTTCCTTGGCGAAGACATGCGTTCGGAACTTTACCTATGCATCATAGGTTTTGAGCTTATTTGTTGAAAATTCATTGATCTCTTTCCAGATAAGATCAATGTGAGTTTGAATGACGTTTGTTGGCCTAGGCTCTTCTTGCATTTTGCCTTTGCCTTTAGAGTCAGACAGGACATGAGGAATGCTCAGCCCTGAAGTAGTAGCATCAATTTGTTCTCTGATCACTATCCCTTTTGATCTGACAGTAGGTAAAGGGATGAAACCAGAGATGGTAATCATGGGAACCTTTAATCCAACAACTTTTTCTTGTCACCTGGTTTGGTGGCCGTTGTCTTCTTTGGGAGAATGAGAGATAGAGGCAACTGATCCTCAGTTGAGAGTTTAGCTATAACTGCTTTTAGAGGAACAGCCTGGATTGGCTGTTGAGCTGTTGATTCCATCAATTTTTAGTTGGTATGGCTTCAACTATAGCAGCAGGCTTGGTTTTCAACGTCCTTGGCTTCTTGGTAATCTTAGGAGATGGTTTTTTCTCCAAGTCAGATTCTCTGACGATCAACTTCCTTTTGGTAGACTTTGGTTGTGCCAGAGTCTTGGCCTTTTTAACTGACTTGGGAGCAGCCTGCTATGTACCAATCTCCTTTTTGATCTTCACAAACTGATCAAGAGAGATGTCCAGTTTAGCCTTCGGTGGCTGAACATTTTTTGCATTGCAAACTTTGAATTTTGATGATCTCTCTGAATCATCAGCCACCAACCCTTTGACTTTCATCGAATAACTCAGCTGAACTGCAAATCCTTTGTACTGTTTGGTGGATTGAAACATAATCTTCAAGATGTTGAAGATAAGGTGCTTCCAGTTAAGTCTTCGTCCAGCCATGATAACAGTAATGGCTTGAAATTTCTCCAAAGTTAGAGCATCAAAAGATCCTGCCTTCGCCAATAGCCCCTTAACTACAATATCAGCCAGCAACTGAACTTCGTGCTTCAGTTCCTTCTTCGGATCAAAAACTTTGATTTTCCGTCCATCTGCAGAGAGTAGGGTTTGCATTTCTTCGACATTAGATGCTTTGACATCAGCAAGGTGTGCCAGTCCATCAGAAGGCAACAAGAATATTTCTCCAAAAGAATCTTCAAAGATGGTCAACAACTGACCATCGACAGTAGAAATGATGCTTCCATCAGAATTGATATGTCCATTGGAGTAGAAGTCTTGAAGTTCCTTTGGGTAGATCTCCTGTGAATATTGCCCCAAGAATGTCCTTAGCCCAAATGATTCGAGCTTCAGAAAGACGTTCTTGACATCGGCTTCTCCGACTGATAAAACTAATCCAAAATCGATAGCCATAGCATTCAGCATGTGAGCGGGAATTTGATTTGCCATTAGAACTGAATGATTTTCTGCGAAAAAGAAAGCTTGGATTTGCTTTTGCTTTGAGAATTTTAGATAAGTGTAAGGAAGAAGAACTGAAATGGAGCAGGTAAAGTGCTTATGTATGTGACTGTTCGAATTATTGGACACGTGTCAGTACAGGAAATTTTTAGTAAAGGACGTGTGTTCGTGTGGTAAAAACTTGTGTAGTAAATACATGGATCATGTGGGTCCACGTAGAAAATTACTATTGATCATTTAATGCGAAAACTGTCAGTCACGTCACTTAATTTGGAATACAAAATGGTTAATTGGTTAACGTATGTGAGAAGATTAGTGAAATAATCAGCTGATCGATCAGTTGTAAAACTGTGTCCTTTCAATTGAAGATTTACTAATTCCTGTCTTCTCAGTTAACCTCTTAAAACCAATATTCCTCCTTAATAAATGCATATAAAGATTACGAGAACTTAAGCAAGGCGAATTAAATTAAATCTTATGCTTAGAAGGTTAATAATCTGCTGTAGTGACTTTGCCCTTTCATCTTCCTTGACCATGTGCTTTAAAAAAGAGTAGCTCAATTAGTTTCAAACATATCAGCTAATAATATTCAGCAGCTAGAATGGCAGGTTCAGGTAGCTCAAAGACTCTAGATATTTCTGAAGAATTCATGAGCGCAGTTCTGGAAAAGCGAAAAGCTGATATGGAAGATGAGGTCTTCCAAAAGATCCTTCGCTACTGGGAGGAGCTGCAAGGACTCCAGTTTCTTTATGAGTGTGGAGAAGCTAACACTCCTAGACAGGTGGAAAAACTGGAGAAATATTGGGAGCGTTTGCACGTTGCCGAGATGGTGAACATCTTTGAAGATGACTATGTCTACCAGCTAATGCTCTACAAGGAAAGAAAGATCCTGGAGCGTATAGCTGACTCTGATAGCTTCCTTAAGACTTCCACTGGAGATATAACACATTGGTTGAACAAGTGGAGGTCTTTCGTTGAGGAAGTATTTTTCGATGTTATCCGTAACAATTTTTTATAAATAAATAAAAAGCTCATTTTGGTTTAACTTTGTCTTTTATTTTCCTGCAATAGTTAATCTCAGCAGTTGAAAAGTAAATGACGAACTGAATCATAATAGCTGACAAATAACAAACTGACAAGCTGATAGATGTCATAAATTAATTAACAGCTGATATATAAGCAGTAAAACTGATTAGGATAAATCAATTAAACCAAGTATATTGCGAAAGTGAGAAAATTTAGTCTCGGGCAAGGGTTTGGTGAAGATATCAGCTGCTTGCTGCTCAGTTGAGACGTATTCCAGTATGATGTCCTTCTTCAAGGCATGATCTCTGATGAAGTGATGCCTGACATCTATGTGCTTGGTCCTCGAGTGAAGAACTGGGTTGTAGGTAATAGCAATCGTGCTTGTATTATCACAGAATATGGGCGATTCTTTAGCGTCAACTCCATAATCTCTCCGTTGTTGCTGAACTCAGTGCAGTTGAGCATAGCAGCTTCCAGCAGCAAGGTATTCTGCTTCAGTTGTGGAAGTTGCTATGGATGTTTGCTTCTTGCTGAACCAAGAGATCAGTCTGTCTCCTAGAAACTGACAAGATCCACTGGTGCTTTTTCGATCTAGCTTACATCCTGCATAATCTGCATCTGAATATCCAACTAAATTTAAAGTAGCGTCTTTAACAATAATCTCACATTTTGTGTGCCTTTGAGATATTTTAGAATTCCTTTGGCAGCTGAGAAATGCGATTGCTTAGGATTTGCTTGAAATCGAGCACACATGCAAACAACAAACACAATATCAGGACGACTAGTAGTTAGGTACAATAATGAACCTATTAAACCTCTGTATAATGTCGCCTCAACTGATATTCCCCCTTTGTGGGGACCCGAATGCTAATCAACTTTTTAATCATTTTTTGGGAATAAATGGATCAAGTAATTAAATTGGGTCTAAATTTGTTTTTTTTTTATAAATAATTGCGGAACATATAATAATCAATCTCATATATATAGCAAAAGAAAAGTACAAGTCTTGTACAACATAGATTTATATCAAATTAAGGTTCAACAACTACATATCAAGTAATGAAATCTATTCTACTTCTGGGTCCGAATCTCCACACTAATCTTGATCTCTCATCCTCTTCTCGACCATGATCCTGTCCCACCTGTTGTCATGCACACATACAGACACAACAACAGCCGGATAACTCCGGTGAGAAACATATCCCAGTATAAACATTGTAACATGCAATTCATAAAAAATATACAAAAACATAAGCATTTATAAAACATGAATCGTAATCTACGAAACATCAATCAATACAAGTCTGTAAATCAAACTCTTGACTCGACTCATCTAATCTAGGGATCACGGCTGAATAAGAACGCAACAACTCACCTACTCTCCACAGATAGATGGTGGTACGTTCTTATTCCCAGATTTTGGTACTCTATATCGAATATCTGCAACAGAAACCGATCTGCTCCTAAGCACATCGATATAAACCAATGTCGAGTTATCAATCCCGGTCTAACATTGATTTATACCTTTCTCGCAGTTCTGACGAAGTCGAAGTCTGGAAATTCAAAGTTGTCAATTCTCAATCTGGCAATGAAAATATCGAGGAGTACAATATCAATATACCACTCAAATCAATACTGGATATAATTCAACTGCATAACTGCATAATCTCAATATATCCAGCAATACAAATATCAATAAATGCCAATCTCAACTCATAATCGATCGACAAACATAATCGAATAGCAAATCTGTATAATCCCAATCAACTCAACTCTGAAAAATCATAACAATTTCATACGGTATCCATTCTTCAATCCGGTTTCGTTTATAGGATGTCTAATATCTCAAGAAAACCATATAGTAATCATATCTTATTTCTTCAATATCATATTTTCAAATCATATCAAAACATAAGAAAACTTACGTCTGTGTGAAGCCTGTAACGAGAGGAGTACGGTACTGAACTCGGATCGAAATTCTGACGGACGGATCTTGCACAACCACAAATCTAAAATATGAAAAGGCGTAAGGATTTTAACTAAGCTTTCTCGTCCCTTTCTTTCTGAATTTGTTGAAGGACCACGTAGCATGAAAGAACATGTGGCTAACTCCATACACTGCACGTCTCGCGCATCTGCGCGAACTCCCTCGGCGCATATGCGCGAGACCTACTGGTCTCGGTGCTCAGCAACTCTGCCACTCGCGCATATGCGCGTACGTCTTCCGCGCATGGGCGCAATATCCTTTGGAAATGGCATATTGGCTTTGACCACTTCGCGCATATGCGCGCCCACTCTCAGCGCACATGCGCCAACTTCTCTGGACTCAGCATCTTGTCAATACCCCTCCTCGCGCATATGCGCGCCCTGTCTCGCGCATATGCGCGAGGTCCTCTGCCTTCGCGAATGGTCTCTCGCGCATATGCGCGCATCTTTCCACGCATGTGCTGGACAATCTCTACCGGTAACTCATGACCAATGCTTTTCATGTCATTTCCATGCCTTTTCTACTCTTTCTATAATCACATCAATTTATCAGTTAATCAATCTCAGATTATAGTGTTAAAATCTCAGGCATTACACCCTTGATCATTGTCCAGTTTGACTGATGAACTCATGGGAGTGCTTGCTGCTGAACATGATTCCATGCCAAATTTCTTGAGCAACTCCTTCGTGTATTTTGTCTGACTGATAAAAATACCAGTTTCCAGTTGCTTTACTTTTAGTCCAAGGAAAAATGTCAGTTCACCCATCATGCTCATTTCAAATTTGTCCTGCATCAACTTAGCAAACTTCTCACATAATTTGGGGTTAGTTGACCCAAATATAATATTATCGACATAAATTTGAACAAGTAAAATATGATCATTCTTAAAAAATTTGAACAAGGTCTTATCAACTGATCCAACAAAAAAATCGTGATCAATTAGAAATTTTGAAAGAGTTTCATACCAAGCTCTTGGAGCTTGTTTCAGACCATATAAGGCGTTGTTCAAATGGTAGACATGATCAGGAAAAAGATGATTGATAAAACCTGGAGGTTGCTCTACATATACTTCTTCTTGCAGCTGACCGTTTAGAAACGCACTCTTCACATCAATCTGGTAGACTTTGAAATTCTTGAATGATGCATAGGCAAGGAATATTTTGATAGCTTCCAGTCTTGCAACTGGTGCATACGTTTCATCATAGTCAATTCCTTCTTCCTGCCTATATCCTTGTGCTACCAGTCTCGCCTTGTTGCGCACAACTGAACCATCTTCGTTCAGTTTGTTTCTGTACACCCATTTTGTACCTATAACAATTTTTGAAATTGGTCTTGGAACTAGGTTCCAGACATTGTTATGGGTAAACTGATTCAGCTTCTCTTGCATTGCATTTATCGAGTTTGGATCAGCAAGGGCTTCATCAGTTTTCTTCGGTTCCAATTGCGATACAAAAGCTGAATGAATAAATAAATTGAGCATCTGATTTCTTGTTCTTACCGGATCAGATGGATTACCTATCACCAATTCCGGAGGATGTGATTTCTTCCTTCTGAGTTCAGCGTTAGTTGTATCCAAGTTTGCAGGTGTATCTGTTGGCAACTGAATGTTTTCAGTTTCAGTTGGAACTGTATCAGTTTGTAACGGAATATCTTCTGTTTGTTCCACGAACTGATTGTTAGGAACAAGTTCCTGTTGCACTAATTGATCTAGTATTTCAGGTTCAAGTGTTTGGAGGTTGTTTTGATTGATATGATTGTCCTCTTCTTCATCGTCCTCCAAACTGATTTCTGTAAATCTATCAACTAGCTCAACTGGATCAGTTGGCTTATCAGTTAGTACGTTTTCTTCAAAAACAACATGGATATATATTCAACATTTAAAGAACTTTTATCAAAAACTCTATAAGCTTTGCTAACTGAAGAATATCCAAGAAATATTTCTTCTGCAGATTTGGCATCAAAGGTTTTTAAATGATTTTTACCATTGTCAAGAATAAAACATCTGCAGCCGAATATCTTGAAATAAGAAACCACACTTTTTCTTCCATGCCAGATTTCATAAGGTGTTTTCATGTGATTCTTATTAATCATCGATCTGTTTTGAGTGTAACACGCAGTGTTTACTGCTTCAGCCCAAAATCTTCGAGAAATACTAGAATCAACAAGCATTGTTCTAGCAGCTTCTTTTAGTGTTCGATTTCTTCTCTCAGCTACACCATTTTGCTGAGGTGTTCTAGCTGCATAAAGCTCATGCTTGATTCCAGTATCTTCTAAAAAATTTTAAAGATTTTGATTGATGAACTCATTTCCTCTGTCAGACCTTATTCGATCAATCCCAACTGATTTTTCATTAAATAGTCCTTTGAAAAGCTTAATCAGTTGTGCAGCAGTTTGGTCCTTGTATTTGAGAAAAATAACCCAAGTAAATCTTGAAAAATCATCCACAACCACTAAGGTGTATTACATTCCCCCTAAGCTCATGACTGGTATTGGACCAAAAAGATCCATATGTAATAGCTCTAAGCATCGGGAAGATGATTTACAACCTATGTTTTTAAATGTAGATCTTACTTGTTTTCCAAACTGACATGCTGAACAAATTTTATCTTTTGAAAAATCTGTTTTGGGCAGACCAGTTACAAGATCCTGTTTGCTCAGTTAGGCAATAGATTTAAAGTTTAAGTGGTTTAACCTCTTATGCCACAACCAGTCTTTTGAAGATTTTAAAGCAATAAAACATACTGGTGCATAAGGTTGTTCAGTCCAACTTATTTTGTAAGTATTTCCACAATGATTTCCAGTTAAGATGACTTCACCAGTTGAGTCTCTAACTGAACAAGTGTGTTTATCAAACTGAACTGAGAAATCATTGTCGCATAACTGACTGATACTCATCAGGTTATACTTCAAGTTCTCAACTAACAAAACATCTTTAATTGTAAAGTTACCATGGATAACCTTACCCTTACCCACAGTTTTACCTTTAGAGTTATCTCCGAAACTGATGTTTGGTCCAGTATATTTGATCAGTTGGGATAGGAAACTTGCATCCCCTGTCATGTGTCATGAGCAGCCACTATCCAAGTACCAGATTGATTCCTTGTTTGTACCTGTTACATGCAATTACACAAGATATAATTTTGGTACCCCTTTCTATTTGGGTCCTAAACTAATTAGTCCTTTAGGAACCCAGACTTGGATTAGTCTGACAGACTGTCCAGTTTCTGTATTTCAGATGGTCTTTCTCGATTTGTGTGTGTTTTGAGTGTAGTGTGCAGATGAGACAACATGTGATTTAGCTTTGTTCAACTGTTTGTTCAGCCGATATCTTTTCTGAACTGGATTGCGGTTATAGTAAAAGGAGTAGTCATTTGAGTAATTTCTGCTAAATATTTTTGACGACTGACTGCGTGAGTCAGTTAAAACTTTTGGACTATAACCAATACCATATCTTCTAGCCTTGTTCGTACTTTTAGTAGGCTGTTCAACCAGTTTATTTGGCTTAGTTTGTTCTTGTACCACAACTGATTTGACAAAGTGAATGTATTTCCCCGTGTCCATATTCAGTTTTGGTCGAGTATCATTTGGATACATTTCATCTTGGTTGCTAAACCCTAAACCAGTTTTATGAGAGACTGATTTCTGTGAGTTCTGCATTTCAGTTAATGCAACAGATGATTTGTTCCAAGCCTGAATAAGCTCAGTTTGCTTTGAATTTTCAAGCATCAACTTTTGAATCATTGATTGATTCCTGCTTCTTTCAGCATTGAGCTCAGAATCTCCCTTTTCAGACTCAACATATCAGCTGGTTCATCAGTTTTAGTTTTATTGTCTATGAGTTCAGTTTGCTTTCCTCTGGTCTTTTCAAAAGATAAGGCAAGCTTGTGATACTCATTAACTATGTCATGAAGTGCCGAAATAAATTCATCTCTATTGAAATCATTTGAGCTGAAGTCAAATACCTGTTGACTGCTTGACTCTACTTCTGTATCACCAGCCATTAGACACTTCACTTCCTCTTCACCATCACTAGAACTGCATGAGGTTTCTGGCTCTGACTCCTCGCTGTCAGTTTCTGCCCATTTAGATTTACTTTCTTCAGCTAAGGGTACCTCATGCTTCTTCCTGAAAGTGTTTTTGTCATCTTTGGTTCTTCTTCTGTGCTCATAGGGCTTCTTTTCTTTTTCAGTTGCTCGACTGTCCTTCTTTGGCTTAGGGCAGTCTGCTATGAAATGACCAGATTTGCCACAGTTGTAGCAAGCATAGGATTCTTCTTTGGGCTGATTTCTCTGGTATTGCCTCTGGAAGTTTCCTTGATTCTTCCTCATAAACCTTCCAAATTTCTTGGCAAACAATGACATTGCATCATTGCTGAGTTGATCAGCATACTTCTCGACTGAACCAGTTGGTTCTATTATGACAGCAGCTAATGCAGTTGTGCCTGCTGGAGTGGAAGGTTCTCCTTCTCGAGTTTGCAGCTCAAACTCATAGGCCTTCAGATCAGCGAATAGGTCATGAAGCTCAACCTTGTTTAGATCCTTGGATTCCCTCATTGCCATGGTCTTAACGTCCCACTCCTTGGGAAGACCTCTGATCACTTTTAATGCAACTTCTTTGTTGGTATACATTTTTCCAAGTGCATTTAGCTCATTGATGATAAATCTCTTTAGTTTCTTCATTTCCTTCACACAACTGGATCAGTTTTTCCCAAATTTCCTTAGCTGTCTTACACATCTTGTTTTTGCTGAAGGTTATTTTATCCAGTGTTTTGTACAGTATATCCTTTGCCACATTGTCCAAATTAGCTTTTCTTTTGTCTTCTGTCGTCCATTCATCTCGGGGCTTTTCTATGCGATGAGGTGCCCCTTCAGTAATAGCGACAGCTGTATTGGCTTCCAGAATTTTCATTGGCTCGTCAGTGATGACGTACCACATATCATCATCTTGTGCAGCTAAGTGAGCTTGCGTTCTTATTTTCCAGTCATCGAAATCCTCTCTGAAAAACATTGGGATCTTATTGAAGGAAGACATGATGAACAGTTTGAGTAGAAATATTCTGAGACGAGATACAACCACTCTGATACCACTTGAAAAGATCGGTTAGAAAGTAATAAGTGTTTAGAAGGGGGGTTGAATAAACACTCACAGATTATATGTTCTTTTCGAAAATTGAGTTCAATTTAGTGACAAACTGACACTCGGTATCTCTTCAGTCGATAAAAATCAGTTTAACTGAAAAAACAGTTGCGGAAGTAAACTGACTGAAAGATAGAATAACTGAAGTAAAATGATAATTGAAATAAAATGAACACGGTTTGTTTCTAGATGTTCGGAGAATAGAATAACTCCTACGTCACCCCTTCTATCACGAAGATAGGATTTCCACTAAAATACTTTGATCGAATACCATAGTTGTACTGACCTACTTCAGCTTGGACTTATCACTGCCAAAACTGAAACTCTTAGTTACAACAAAAACTTCTATAGTTCGTGACTGATCTTAGCACAACGTAAAGAATCTAGCAAAGATTACAACGTACTAATAAGCTCAAGAATGTAGCCTTGAATGCTACTAATAAAACTAATAAGTGTGAGCTTTTGATTTGCGTAGTGATTTTAGCAGCGTAACAGCTTGAATAGAATAGCTGCGTTGAAATTGTTTTTGTTAAGTTTTTCAGCTACTCTCTTCAGTTATTCATAGGCTTCTCTTCCAACGGTAACTTGATACGATATTTGAATATTATATACGTTGATTGCCACGTCAATATTACTCTGACATTCGTACATTGTAGACTCTGAAATGCGGCGTTCCACTACGAGTTGCAGTCTGCTTTGTACTGATGTCGATTGAATGCCCTTTTCATCTGATGACATGTATAGCTGAACGATCAGCTGATAAGCAGTAGTTGATAAACTCATACTGAGTGAATCAACTGATCAGTTTCCAATTGATAGGTCAGTTGTCTTCGAAAGTCCTGTTAGTTTCAACTGATCAGTTTCCAACTGATCAATCAGTTTACTTTGTCAGTTCAGCTCCGCTAGACTCAGTTGCATTTGATAATTCACGCGATACTTTTTAGTTAGGCAAGCTGTGTAGTTCGATTACTTGATCAGTTAGTCCAATAAATAAACAGTTTATCAAACAGCCGAAATTATGTTTCCAACACAGTCACCTAAGTATCCTCATTTGATTAACTTCTCAATGTCTGCTCGGAGGCTAAAACAATCATAAGTAGTTTGCCATTTATCTTTATAGAAGAGACAATACTTCTCTAATCATTGTCGCTTATGGTTTTTCTTCATTGGGCGCGGGGGTTTCAATAACCCATGTTGCTCAGCCACTACCAATATTTTTGGTTAAACATGCATTTAGAATAGTGAACTGGAGGTGGGGGTTCTGAGCTATTCGTTTCTCATCTTTCTTTCATATTTCTGGTTTCTCGTCGTCCTTAAATCTTCCCCAAGTATCATGGCTCTATATATTCCTCTATGCGTATGTATTTTTCTGTCATTTTGAGTAATACTTCCAAGGTTCTTGAGGGCTTTCCGGATATAGAATCTTTGAATTTCCTATGATGAAGGTTTTGTTACATTATCTTTGTTAGCAAGTCATAATTTACATGGGGAACTTCATGGACAACATGTGTAAACCATTGTATATAGTCTCTGTTGTAATTAAAATTTCGGAGTTTGACAAATTAAGAAATTAAAGATTGCAGAACTGATTGGTTCAACTGAACTTATTCGAATTGAAATTGTCCAACCTTGTAATTAATGCACTAAAATATCGAAGGCAATCGAACTGATCGTTGCTAACTAAATCTATATAGTTAACCGAACTATCAGTTAAGACCGATCAATTATACAGTCATCTCATGTGGGGCCCTTAGCTTCTAATCGTGATTAAAATGCAATTTGATTAAGGTTAATTAATTACAACGGAAAAAGAGTTAAAATTTTCTTTACAATGAGCCCAAAATATAAAAAAGACAACAACAGCCCCTTCTGGGTGAGCAAAGCTCCGTATGAAACAATCACAATATATACCACAAGTATCTAAACATTGATACATGGTATGCAATACATGTATGTCGTGGAGGTATCAGGTCAAATACCCATTTACTGAGCACATGTCAGAATCAAACGAATCGCTATCAAATAAATGCTCGAGCTGGCACACCGGCCTCAATCAGGGATACTCGTATGATAGTGTCGACAAAACGCCATCAAATCTCAAATCTCAATCAATCATCGGGGCCACAAATGACTATGCTTTAAGGGCCACATAATGCCAAACATAGTATCGTGTTCACAAACCCCAGAATCAAAACCAATCATATCAAGGTATCCAAGGATCATAGCTCAACGTGTATGTTATGTATGCCACATCAACTCAACAAATAAGGCATATAGACACATATTCTCAGTCAAATCAATCAAACATATATCATATGATACAGATACATGTCGTATGTTACTCGGTCGCAACATACCTCAAATCTTCGTTTCCAATCGATGTAGCTTGAATATTTCAGTATAAAATTTTCTCTATATCAATAAGACATTCATTTCAATCAATAACATTGTTCAAAATCAATAATATTAGTGTCAAATATCTTTTGAAACTTCCACAATTCATATCAAATCAAAATCATAACATAATTCAATTTCGATTTCAAAACATAGTTTCTTGTTGGTCATTCTATCACATACATAGAGCTCGACTTCAAATACATGCTAGTCCAGCACTTTAATAATTAGAGCTGCTGAAACTAGAAGAAACTTACCTCAAAAAAAGCTCTTGACGCGAGGTTTCCAAATATATAATTAGTTTCTCGTTTGGATAGCGTTGTTAGAGTAGATGCCCTGGAAGCCAACTGTTGACTAGGGATTTTATTGACTCAGTTGTAATTAACAATATTTATTTTAATATAATTCATTATTTCATGGTTTGTTATTTCTTTAACTGTATACCCATTTGAACAACATAGATAAAGACCTTGATTATACTTTAATACAAATGAATCGTAATTCGATGTTGAAACTCATTTGTAAGCACTGTATAATCTAAATTCGTTACTAGTTGATACAACAGCCTAAAACATGGATAAAGGTCGCTTGAGCTCGAGACTAGCATCTGTGATGTTTTGTACCACGTTTCTTGGTAAGGGCATAGAGATGTCCAAACATGCAGATGGGTAGTCATATGATGATTATACCGAACAACCCTCCTCGAACTTTCCAAGTGGTTATCATTCATCGAGAGGATAATTCCGTGGTTATTATTGAACACCATTAGTCCTTACTACCTGGGACAACACTGAGGCTATAGAGGCCTCTCTTAACTCGTGCTTGAAGATTTGCAGAAAAATTTAAAAATTTTCTTTTTCATTAATTAAAATTTCTCTTTCATAAATAAACTGATAAAAATAAAGTTTAATGTTCAAAATAGCAGCGGAAGTAAATGTTTGTTTGAAAATTAATAATATAAAATAATCCAACAACGAGAAAAATGTTTGAGCCTAAAAATAGTAAATGCTAAAAAATGAGGTCCTCGTGTTCCACTACTGCCGACCCAAACTAGCTCACTAGTCCCCGCCCTCGGTTCCGACATCACCAGTACCTACAACAATCAAGTCTAGTGAGTCTAAAGACTCACCATGCATATATAAAAAATAACGAGTAATAATAATAAAACCGCGTGCAAAGTGAAAATATCATGTCATGAGTAATGTAATACGTGCATAACTGAACTGAAAATCGCATCATTAATAATTAATATTACGTGCATAACTTTACTGAACTGAACTGAAAGTGGTAGGTGAAATGTTTGCTCCGTAGAGCTCTGTCATAAAATAACATGNATGTAAAAATTTTCTGTTGAGTTTATGTTATACGCAAGTGGCCCCCTGAACTGCACTGAACTGAACAGAACTGACCGGTAACTCACGATCGGGTCAAATACTAATCATTTAATCAGACTAATGCCACGGTATACTGGGTGGTAGAAAACTGAACTGACCGGCAACTGGCGACCGGGTGAAGTAATAATCTCATTATAGTACAATGACCACAAGCAATATCACATAAATCTCAAAAATGAATAATTTCTATTTTTATGCACGCAATATAATTAAATAACGTAATTAAATGTCCTGTATTAATTTTACCAAACGGGTTGGATCGTTCCCAGGCTCGCTGCGACCTAATTATGTCATGAAAATATGCAAATGATTTACTTGACCAAACTTTGTAATTGAATCCAAAAACGAGACAATTACGCCCACTGACTTAATATTAAATCATGACTCCGAGCCAACCCGAACCAACACCAAACCAACGTTTAGTCATGATTAAAATACTCTTAAAAATGATGAAATAATGCTCCTAATTTATAGTACTCGAAATTTAGTGAATGGAGGCCAAAAACGTGAAATGCTCTTTCGAGAGTCACTTTGGCACATTGCACCGTAAATTCTCGTACGACCTCTAAAATGTTCTGAATCACAAACGGCCAAAAACATGACCTTTCCAACTCAATGAGATACTATCCAGTCCATGGCCATAGGCTAAAAGCCAACCAGGAACCCGAAACACACCTCTGAACCAAAGCGCAACTTGCTGTCACAAAAATACAGCAGCAGCGCTTGTGTTCCTTTGCGTTGTTTGCATGGCTAATGTCCATTGGGGCTTGAACCACCAACCAGAGCCTCTTACCAACATCCTAGGGTATGGTTTGAACCATGGCTAAGGGCCATAGGCCAGCCACAATCCAAACCACACCAGAAACTTTGCCATGCTTCCACCCGAGGGCCAAACTGCGCATGCAGGGTGTTGCGATTGTTTTGCTGTCTTGGATCATTCCAGTGGTCATTTGATTGACCATGGCATGATCTAGACATCATGTGGTATTGTATGAACCATGGACAAGGGCTAAAAAGCCAACCAAGATCCACACCAACACCCTATACCCGAAATTCACACATGCAGAAAATAAAAGGGATCGAAGGGGCTTGTCTTGTTTTGTTTTGAAAAACCGATGCAACCATGGACCAAGCCTTGAAAGGCTGACTTGGTCACGTCTTAGACAAGCCAATGAGAGGTTCTAATCATGGCTACAGCCCCTAGGGCAGCCAAGATCAGAATCTCCACCTTAGACAATACACATGCAAATTCGAGACACAAAGTGACATGCTTGTTGAGTTGCTGTCAAAACTCTATCTCCAGCGTGTAGGGGGTGGAACCAACATTCTTACATGACCCTAACATGTCCTAGGACATGTCTAGATGCAGCCTTGGGTGCCTGGAATCGAGCCAACCTCCTAAAACCACAAAACCAACAAAAACGTGAAGCACAAGTGGGAGGGCCAAAAATCTGTGCAGAATTTTCTTTGAAAGTTGCTGTCCAAATTCGGTTTTGCCATGTAAATCATGATCATGTAATGTTTAAAAATGTTATTATGACTTGATTGAAGAGAAAAGAAGGACATATACATGCCTTGGTTTGTTTTGAAAGAAAAACAAACGAAACAACTACGCGGCGCGGATGAGGAGTCTTCTTGTTTTCTCACTTGTTTTCTCTCTTGTTTTTGATGGTGGTGCACTATTTTCCCTTCTGAAAGTGCTCTGAATTTTTGAGGATGGTGAAGGAGAAAATGGCTAGGGAAATGAGGGAAGTCTACTAATTAATTGGAGAGTTTGAATGGCAATTAAAATCTTTCTATCCTTGTTGCTTGCTAGATAGGAATGATATGATATGGTGGGATGATTTGATTTTATTGGGGGATGATATCAAGGGGCCGATTTTTTGCATTCAAATGTGGTAGAAATATTGCTTAAATATTTAATTATGGATGATTAAAATGAAGTGAATTATCTACCAAGAAAAGGCTTAATGAAAGAAATAAAATGGTGAGTTGTCAAATATTTTTAAATCTATCAAGGGGGCCGATTTTTTTTTCTTAATAAAAATGAAGGCAAGGATATTGCTTAATTAATATTTGTTGGTGATTAAAGTGGAGGAATTATATTACAAAGAAAGGATAAAGAAAGATATAAAAAAATTGGTGAGTTGTCAAATATCAAATCTTATAAAATGAAGTGGCCGATTTTATTTAGTCAAAAGAGGTAGGAAAATTGCTTAATTAATATTTATTGAAGATTTAAAGTTGAAGGATTTATTCTACTAAGGAGGGATAAGGAAAGGTAATCAAAATTGTGAGTTGACAAATTAATTAAATCCCTAAAAGATGATGGCCGAAAATTTGAAATAATGGGAGGGAAAAATATTGCTTAAATATTGTATTTTAAATCTTTAGTGTTTTATCTACCCATTAAATATTTTAGTGAATTAATAAATTAACTTATGATAGACATTATTTTTCATGCATGGCTAAATCTTTAAATCTTAAAGGTAATTTACTATCATGTTAAATTATAATTTCTTAATTTAAATAAATCTAGATTAACTTACCTCAATAGGTCACTTATTTTAATTTAGGCTTTTTAATTAAATTAGTGGACATAAAGAATTTATTTACTACTTATCTCAAGTTAATTAAATAAATTCTTAAACTTTCTTTTTCATAAAAAAATAAATTATTATTTATCTTAAATAAATTCTAGGAATGTTTTCTAAATATTAAAATTTATCTCTTTACTCCAACTCCAGTCCGGCCTCTCTTATTTAACTGAAAATGTAGTAATTAAACTACTTCATGATTAAAATAAATAAATTTAAAGAAAAAAATTTAAATACTCATGCAATAAAATAATTTTAATTTAAATACTAGAATTATGCATGGCTTATACGTATTCTAATTTACTGGTTCTACAATCCTTCCCCCCTTAAAAGAAATTTCGTCCCCGAAATTAGAAATCACCGAATAGTTCCGGATACCGACTCCTCATCTCTGGCTCAGACTCCCACGTAGCTTCCTCCTCTGAATGGTTAAGCCACTTGACTTTAACTCGCTTAACCAGCTTGTTCCGAAGTTTCTTTTACTGTCTGTCTAGGATCTGCACTTGTCTCTCCTCATAAGACAGGTTCGGAGTAAGCTGCAACGACTCAAAGTTCAGGACATGCGAAGGATTTGCCATATACTTCCTCAGCATAGAGATGTGGAACACATTGTGTACTCCGGCCAGATTCGACGGAAGAGCAACACGATAAGCTAGCATCCCAACTCTGTCAAGGATCTCAAATGGTCCAATGAATCTCGGACTGAGCTTCCCTTTCTTCCCAAATCGCATGACACCCTTCATAGGTGCCACTTTCACAAAGATATGGTCGCCCACGGCGAACTCTAAATCTCTCCACCGCTGGTCCGCATAACTCTTCTGTCGACTCTGAGCAGTCCTCATCCTGTCACGGATCTGGGCTACTACATCGACGGTCTGCTGAATAATCTCCGGACCCAACTCTGCTCTTTCTCCTACCTCATCCCAAAGAACAGGAGATCTACACTTGCGACCATTCAATGCTTGATACGGAGCCATTCCTATAGACGACTGAAAGCTGTTGTTATAGGTGAACTCCACTAATGGCAAGTTCGCCTCCCAACTCCCGGAGAAATCGATAACACAAGCACGGAGAAGATCCTCCAAAATCTGAATAACTCGCTCTGACTGCCCGTCTGTCTTAGGGTGGAAAGCTGTGCTAAACAACAACTTCGTACCCATCGTCGAATGCAAACTCTTCCAAAATGAAGAAGTGAATCTGGGGTCTCAGTCAGACACGATAGAAACTGGAATACCATGAAGCCGGACTATCTCCCGGATATACAACTCTGCATACTGACTCAAGGTGAAAGTCGTCTTGATAGGCAAGAAGTGCGCTGATTTTGTAAGACGATCAACAATCACCCAGATAGCATTTCATCCTCTGACTGACTTCGGCAAACCGGTAACAAAATCCATGGTAACATTCTCCCACTTCTACTCGGGAATAGGAAGAGGCTTGAGCAACCCTGCTGGTCTCTGATGCTCCGCCTTTACTAACTGACAAGTCAGACACTCGGATACAAAACGTCTGATATCCTTCTTCATTCCTGGCCACCAATACAATAACTGCAGATCTTTGTACATCTTCGTACTCCCAGGATGAATGGAGTACGGTGACATGTGGGCCTCTGATAAAATATCTGCTCGGATAGAATCATTGCTAGGGACCCACATTCTGTCGCGGTATCTCACAATACCGTCGCTGACTGTATACAGGACACTGCCCTTGGCCTCATCTCTCTGCTTCCACTTTGACAACTGCTCATCTGCTGACTGACCACTGCGAATACTGTCTAGAAGAGAAGACTGAATAGTCAAGGTAGATAGACGAGGAACTCTACCTCGAGGATAAGTCTCTAGATCAAACCTCTGCATCTCAAACTGAAGAGGTCTAGAAACCACTAAATGGGACATCACTGCGACTTACCTGCTCAATGCATCCGCAACTACATTAGCTTTACCCGGGTGGTAGCTAATGTCACAATCATAATCTTTCACAAGCTCCAACCATCGCCTCTGACGCATATTCAGCTCTTTCTGCGTAAAAAAGTACTTGAGGCTCTTGTGGTCGGTAAAGATCTGGCACTTCTCTCCGTACAAATAATGCCTCCAGATCTTCAAAGCAAAAACAACGGCTGCCAACTCTAGATCATGGGTAGGGTAATTCTTCTCATGAGTCTTCAACTGACGAGAAGCATATGCTATCACCTTCTCATGCTGCATCAATACTGCGCCGAGACCGAGCTTCGAAGCATCGGTATACAAGACAAAATCTCCAGGCCCTGATGGCATGGCCACAACTGGTGCTGAGATAAGAGCTTGCTTCAAAGTATCGAAGCTCTTCTGGCACTCATCGCTCCACACAAATTTCACATTCTTCTTGGTCAAAGCTGTAAGTGGAACTGCGATATATGAGAATCCCTGAATAAACTTCCGGTAATATCCTGCTAAGCCAAGAAAACTGTGAATCTCAGATGCATTATGTGGTACAACCTAATCTCTGACTGCTGCAACTTTTTCTGGATCTACTTCGATACCACTGCTAGAAACAATGTGGCCTAAGAACGCCATCTTCTCCAACCAGAATTCGCCCCTACCGAACTTAGCGAATAACTTGTGCTTTTGCAAGGTCTGCAACATTGTGGTCAGATGTCTGCCGTGATCCTCTTGATTCTTCAAGTAGACGAGAATGTCATCTATGAACACTATCACAAACTGATCAAGATACGGCTGAAATACGCGATTCATGAGATCCATGAAGATCGCTGGCGCATTCGTCAAACCGAACGGCATCACAAGGAACTCGTAGTGGCCATAACGAGTCCTGAAAGCAGTCTTAGGAACATCGGCGTCTTTCACCCTCAACTGGTGATAACCGGAACACAGATCAATCTTGGAGAATATCGAAGCTCCCTGCAAGTGGTCAAATGGATCTTCGATCCTCGGAAGTGGGTATTTGTTCTTCACTGTCACCCTGTTCAACTCCCGGTAGTCAATACATAGTCTCATGGATCCATCCTTATTCTTCACAAACAAGACTGGCGCGCCCCATGGTGAGAACCTCGGTCGAATGAACTCCTTGTCGAGAAGTTCCTGAATTTGCTTCTTCAGCTCTGCCATCTCTGTCGGCGCTAGACGGTACGGTGCTTTTGAGATCGGTACCGTACCTGGCATAAGTTTAATCGAAAACTCCACCTCTCTCTCGGGTGGCATACCAGAGACGTCCTCAGGCAAAACGTCTAAGAAATCTCTAACAATCGGAACATCTGCGGCTGACTGACTGGTGTCTCGGGGACAGAGATAAAAGTTGCTAAAAACGCTCGACACTCTCTATGCATGAGCTTCCTAGCCTGGACATAAGGAATAATGAACGGTAAGGGAAAGTACCTGTCCGGCTCAGATAAGAACTGTGTATTCCCAGGCGGTCGGACTAGAACAGATCTCTGCTGGAAGTCGATCAACACTCTGTTCCGCAGTAGCCAATCCATGCCTAATATGATGTCGAACTCTGGCATCGGCAAGACAATCAGATCTGCATAAACAAGGTTGCCATGGAGCTCCAGATCTATGTCTCGGATCACATTAGTGGCTGCCATCTCCTCTCCTGAAGGCAGTACCACTGAGTAGGCTACATCTAGCCCAACGGTCTTAACTTTAAGAAAATTCGCAAAGACCTCATAAATAAATGAGTGAGTAGCCCCTAAATCTATCAAGGCCTTTGTAGCTGAGCCAGCTATGAAAATTCTCCCTAAAAGGTTAGAACACTATGCTGAACCCAATAATCAAAAGAGCTAAGCTTATAGACATGCATAGGCCAAAGTTCTTCTAACTTAAATTCCCGAAAAAAATAATATTGAGTAGAGAATGCAACCCTATCGCAATTCTAGGTTCCAAATCTCAACCCAAAACATTAAATCCCAAATATAAATTTAAAGCTTAAAGGTACCTGTCATAAGCATGGTATCGGGGTTCGTCTCTGCTGCATGGAGAGCAAATACCCTGCCTTGGGTAGGCAGGTGCCTCTGAGGGCACTGCGGTAGCCCGTGGTCTGGGCTACCGCACTTGTAACACTTCCCAGAGCCATACATACATACTCCAGGATGGCGGCGTGAGCATTTAGGGCAGATCGGATGCTCAATAGGCGTAGGGACTGCACGTCCCCGCGGCTGCTGCTGCTGCTGGTGGCCTCTGTTTCGGGGCGGGCCATGGATAGGCCTCTTATTCTGCTGCTGCTGCTGCTGGTGGCCTCTGTTTCGGGGCGGGCCATGGAAAGGCCTCTTATTCTGCTGCTGATGCTGCTGAGGAGGAGGGCGGTGTGGTACCTGGACTGGGCGCTTGCCCTGGCGGTCTCTCTCGATATCACGCTGATCATGTTCTGCAGCTAGAGCTCTGGAGACAGCGACCTCATAAGTAGTAGGGTCAGACACCCTAACATCACGGCGCAAGATCGGCCGTAGACCCACCAAGAAATGCATCAACTTTGCTTTAGCATCATTCGCGATCAGGGGCACAAAATGACAACCCCTCTAAAACTTACGGATGAACTCCGTAACAGTCAGATCTCCTTGCCTCAGACTCATGAATTCCATGGTCAACCTGGTGCGCACTTCCTCAGTAAAATATTTGGAGTAGAATACCTCCGTGAAACGCGCCCAACTCAGTGTAGCCAAGTTCAGGGCTACTGATGCTCCTTCCCACCATAAGCGGGCATCTCCTCCGAATAAATATGTGGCACATCGAACTCTGTCTGCATCTCCAAGCTCCATAAACTCGAAGATAACGTCGAGGGACTTGATACAGCCCTCGGCAACCATGGGGTCCGTCATCCCTGAAAACTCCTTAGGACACATCTTCATGAATCTCTCGTAGACAGGCTCAGGCCCTGTCGGCCTGGTCGCCACAGCATTGTTCCCCGCAAACTGTGCGAAGAACTGATTCATCCCAGTTAGCATCTGGGCATTCATACCTGGTGGAGGGGGTGGAGGTCCATGCCTCTCTTGCTTCTGCTCCTCCTCGTCCTCCCGACGAGGCTCATCATTTCTAGTGCGCTCGAGAATGCGTCTAGGGGGCATACTGTTCCATACATATAACACATACGTAACCAACATGCATAATTCCATAATTTGTTTAAATTAAAATAAATAATGAGCAATTTAAAATCGGAGCGTAAAAATAATTCATGAGAACTTGCAATTAAAACAATTCATGCTTTAAATAGAATGCATAAATGTTAAAATTACAGACCGAAGACGTGACTTCGTGAGCTTCTCGAGGTCAGTAGTAGTACAACCCTTTACAGAACCATTGCTCTGATACCACCTGTAGAGACCTCTCTTAACTCGTGCTTGAAGATTTGCGGAAAAATTTAAAAAATTTTATTTTTCATTAATTAGAATGCCTCTTTCATAAATAAACTGATAAAAATAAAGTTTGATGATCAAAATAGCAGCGGAAGTAAATGTTTGTTTGCAAAATAATAATTTAAAATAATCCAACAACGAGAAAAATGTTTGAGCCTAAAAATAGTAAATGCTAAAAAAATGAGGTCCTCTGGTTCCACTACTGCCGACCCAAGCTAGCTCACTGATCCCCGCCCTCGATTCCGACATCACCAATACCTACAACAATCAAGTCTATTGAGTCTAAAGACTCAGCATGCATATATTGTAAATAACGAGTAATAATAATAAAACCGCGTGCAAAGTGAAAATATCATGTCATGAGTAATGTAATACGTGCATAACTGAACTGAAAATCGCATCATTAATAATTAATATTACGTGCATAACTTTACTGAACTGAACTGAAAGTGGTAGGTGAAATGTTTGCTCCGTAGAGCTCTGTCATAAAATAACGTGTAATAATTTTCTTTTGATTTTATGTTATACGCAAGTGGCCCCCTGAACTGCACTGAACTGAACTGAACTGACCGGTAACTGACGACCGGGTGAAATACTAATCGTCTGATCAGACTACTGCCACAGTATACTGGGCGGTACAAAACTGAACTGACCGGTAACTGGCGACCGAGTGAAGTAATAATCCCATGATAGTACAATGGCCACAAGCAATATCACATAAATCTCAAAAATGAATAATTTCTATTTTTATGCACGTAATATAATTAAATAACGTAATTAAATGTCCTGTATTAATTTTACCAAATGGATTGGATCGTTATCAGGCTCGCTGCGACCTAATTATGTCATGAAAATAAGCAAATGATTTACTTGACCAAACTTTGTAATTGAATCCAAAAACCAGACAATTACGCCCACTGCCTTAGTATTAAATCATGACTCCGAGCCAACCCGAACCAACACCGAACCAACGTTTAGTCATGACTAAAATACTCTTAAAAATGATGAAATAATGCTCCTAATTTACAGTACTCGAAATTTAGTGAATGGAGGCCAAAAATGTGAAACGCTCTTTCGAGAGTCACTTTGGCACATTGCACCGTAAATTCTCGTATGACCTCTAAAATGTTCTGAATCACGAACGGCCAAAAACATGACCTTTCCAACTCAATGAGGTACTGTCCAGTCCATGGCCATAGGCTAAAAGCCAACCAGGAACCTGAAACACACCTCTGAACCGAAGCGCAACTTGCTGTCACAAAAATACAGCAGCAGCGCCTGCGTTCCTTTGCGTTGTTTGCAAGGCTAATGGCCATTGGGGCTTGAACCACCAACCAGAGCCTCTTCCCAACATCCTAGGGTATGGTTTGAACCATGGCTAAGTGTGGGGACCCGGGCTCTAACTCGATTATCTTTGGGATTAATTGGATCTTTTTCTTTTAACATTTATTCATATGTATATAAACAAGCACAAGACATCATATAAAAATACTGTCATCTTATTCAACCCCGAATAACATTCACATGTTCAACTACAATTAACATACTAGTGCTTAGAAATTCAATACATGTCTAGTAAGAAACCACTAGTGATCTTCTACGCCCGTAATCTCCACGCTATCTCGATCTCTCATCTTTGTCTCGACCCTGATCCTGTCCCACCTGTGATCATGCACACATACAGACACAACCACAGCCGAATACTCCGGTGAGAACAAATCCCAGTATAAAACATGGTACACATGCATATACACAATATAAATCATGAAGCATGCTATCAGGAATAGAATCAATGGCAATAGGTTCCATAATCTATGAAACCAAATCAATATCAGCATGCAAATGAAATCGAAATCATATCTTGACTCTACTCGACTCTAACTCTAGGGATCCCGGTGTGAATAAAACGTCACAGTCTGCCACCTACCCTCCCAATCGGGGTGACGGTACATCTTATTCCTAGACTTCGGTCATGTCTATATCGAATGTCGACAATCGGAGTCAATTCTGCTCCTATGCGTCGATATAACCGAACGTCTAGCTTGGCAAGTCTGCCAATGTCTTTCCTATCTTAAATGCTTGATTATAAATCTATAAACAAAGCATCAACATATAAAAAGATAACAATCTAGTATGTGATTTTGGGAAACTCAAATCAGATCTAATTCGAGTTATATCTCCCCGAATCAACATGAATTATACCTTTCTCGTCGTAGTCTTTAGAAATGTCGAGGTCTCGATGTTGAAGCTTATCACAACAAATCTGAAATGACAATGTATAGATATAATCTATCAAGACACAACTCAAAGCAAGTCTTGTACAACTCATTATTCAATCTCAATACAATTCGACGGCATAACGGAATGATTTCTCAATACCGATCAACTCAAATCGCAACATATATCAACAAGTCAAATCCTCAACTCACAACCATCATAATCTATATACCAAGATCTCTAAATCTGCATCATTTCCACCCAATGCATGCTGGAAAACTCATAACAATCACATACGGTATCACTTTCTCGATTCGTTTACGTTTCTACGATGTCAATGATTTCGAGAACACATAATTACAAGCATATCAGAATTTCTCCAATATGTAAACTCCCAAACATGCTGAAACTAAAAGATACTTACATCCTCTTGAAGCTAGTAATGAGAAGAGCAAGAATCTACACTTGGATTGAAAATCGGATGGCCGGATCATGTACAATCACAAATCCAAGGTGAAATGAAGTTTTAGCTATGGAGGTTTCTCTCTCAATTTCTGGCTGCAAATCTCGAAGGAATGAGACTAAGTACACATTATATATGCATGGCTAGGACAAGTGGCTTCATTTTTGGTCTGCACGTCTCGCGCATAATGCACGACCTCAACCGGCGCATATGCGCGAGACCTACTGTCTCGGCATATAACAATGTAATCTGCTGGCGCATATGCGCGCCCCTTCTCGGCGCATATGCGCCCACTAATCTGGACAACTCGCGCATATGCGCGCCTCTTGTCGCGCATATGCGCGAGACCTTCGTCTCAGCACATTTTGGAATCACACAGCTCGCGCATATGCGCGCCCACCAGCCGCGCATATGCGCGAGACCTTCTGTCCTCGCACATAATTACAACTCAATAACTCCAATCCAAGTTCAACGTGCTCTATCTATAATCATATCAATGAATCAATAAATAGTCTCAGATTAACAGGATAAAATCTCGGGCATTACATTTCTCCCCCTCTAAGATATGATTTCGTCCCCGAAATCTCAGGAAATCAATCAAAGCGTGTATAAAAGCAAGATAAGTAAACTGAATAAATACTCACATCATGCAAATATTTCTGGATATCTCTGTCTCATCTCTGATTCTGTTTCCCAAGTCGCTTCTTCAGTACCATGACGACTCCACTGAATTTTCACTAATGGAATAGTCTTCGTTCTGAGCTGTTTCTCTTTCCGATCAAGAATCTGAATCGGCTGCTCAACGTAACTCAAAGTCTGATCTAGCTCGGCTTCTTCAGGCTGAATGACATGAGAACGATCTGGCATATATCTACGCAACATTGATACATGGAAGACATCATGTATCCCAGACAGAGAAGGAGGAAGAGCAAGTCGATATGCTCGATCGCCAATCTTTTCAAGAATCTCGTACGGACCGACGTATCTAGGAGACAACTTCCCACGTTTGCCAAATCTGACAACACCTTTGAAAGGAGAAATCTTCAAAAATACTCTGTCTCCTTGTTCAAATACTAACGGTCTACGTCTGATGTTTGCGTACTTCGTCTGTCTATCTTGTGCCGTCTTCATTCACTTCTGAATTATTTTTACTTTTTCAGTCATCTCACGAATCATATCTGGCCCTAAGTTTGGTACATCTGAGATGTCATCCCAATACAGCGGAGATCTGCACTTCTTCCCGTATAATGCCTCAAACGGTGCCATCTCAATGCTCGTTTGATAGCTGTTGTTGTACGAGAATTCACAAAGAGCTAGTGAATCTTGCCAACTAGTACCAAAATCTAGTACTACAGCTCTCAGCATATCTTCTAAAGTCTGGATAGTCCGCTCTGACTGTCCGTCTGTCTGGGGATGGTAAGCAGTACTCAAGTGTAAAGTCGTACCTAGAGCCTGCTGTAGACTGTGCCAAAAGTGTGAAGTGAATCGTGGATCACGATCTGATACGATCGACTTCGGCACACCATGTAATCTGACCACTTCTCGGACATATATCTCGGCCATTTGATCATATCTGTACGTCATCTTGTACGGAATGAAGCATGCGGATTTGGTCAATCTATCTATCACAACCCAAATCGCATCGTAGCCTCGGGATGATCGTGGTAACTTCGTGACAAAATCCATGGAAATGTGATCCCATTTCTATTCAGGAATAGCTAAACTCTGAAGTAACCCTCCGGGCTTCTTTCTTTCGGCCTTCACCTGTTGGCAATTCAAGCACTTAGACACAAACTCTGCAATATCTGTCTTCATCTGTTTCCACCAGAACTGTGTTTTCAGATCATTGTACATCTTCCTGCCACCAAGATGAATACTGAACAGACTACAGTGCGCTTCTGAAAGTATCTGCTGTTTTAAATCTGAAACATTTGGCACAACAAGACGGTTATTCACATACAACACATGATTCACGTATCTGATACTCAGAAATATGTCCTGATCTGACCATGTCAATCGACTTCTGAACACTCTGATCGTTTCTTTGTGCCTCTTTGATGCGAACAATCAATTCTGGTTCACACTGAATATGTGCAAGACGCAATGGCATACTATCTGTATCAAATGCTAATCCAGAAAAGCAACAATCTTCTATCATATTCGAAACACCTATCGTCGACAAGGATAAGGAACATACCTTTCGACTCAAAGCATCCGCTGCTGCATTCGATTTCCATGGATAGTATTTGATTTCACAATCGAAATCCTTCAATAAATCGAGCCATCTACGCTGTCTCATGTTCAACTCTGACTGAGAAAATAGATACTTCAGGCTTTTTTGATCAGAGTAGATCTCAAATTTCTCACCTTAGAGATAGTGTCGCCATATCTTCAGTGCAAAGACGATAGCCGCCAATTCAAGATCATGAATTGGGTATCGAGTCTCGTGTGGCTTCAACTTTCTCGAAGCATAGGCAATAACATACTGTGGCTGCATAAGAACACATCCTAACCCTCTATGAGATGCATCGCAATATACAACGAAATCACCTGTACCTGAAGGTATCGTCAACACTGGAGCACTGGTTAGTCGTCTCTTCAACTCTAAGAATCTAGACTCACAATCTTCAGACCACACAAATGGAGTATTCTTTTGTGTCAACTGGGTAATCGGTTTCGCAATACTGGAGAAATCTTTAATAAATCGTCGATAGTACCCTGCTAGACCCATGAAACTGCGTATCTCTGGCACAGAAGTTGGTCTAGGCCAACTAATCACTTCCTCGACTTTACTCGAATCAACAGAAATACCGTCTCCAGATATGATATGACCCAAGAAGACAACCTGTCTCATCCAAAACTCACACTTTGACAGTTTAGCATACAGTTGCTCATTTCTTAACGTTTGCAATACAATTCTCAAATGCTCAGCATGATCAGTCTCATTTCTCGAGTAAACCAAAATATCATCTATAAAAACAATCACAAACACATCCAGATACCTCTGAAAGACACGGTTCATCAGACTCATAAACACCGCTGGCGCATTCGTTAAACCAAAAGGCATGACAATAAACTCGAAATGTCCATACCTGGTTCGGAATGCAGTCTTTGGTATATCTAAATCTCTGACTCGCAGCTGATGATATCCAGATCGCAAGTCGATCTTGGAATAGACAGAGGATCCCTGCAACTGATCAAACAAATCGTCGATGCGAGGCAATGGGTACTTGTTCTTTACTGTTGCCTTGTTCAGTTGCCGGTAATCGATACACAATCTCATCGAACCGTCTTTCTTTCGCACGAATAGCACTGGTGCGCCCCAAGGAGATACACTCGGTCTGATATATCCCTTGGCCAGCAAATCTTCAAGCTGTTCTTTCAATTCTTTCAACTCTATCGGTGCCATTCTATAAGGAGCTCGAGAAATAGGAACCGTACCTGGTACTAGGTCGATGCTAAAATCTACCTCTCTGACTGGAGGCAATCCCGGAATCTCATCGGGGAACACATCTGCAAACTCGCTAACCACTGGCACATCTGCCAAGGTAGGACTCGATTTCAGTAAATCAACTGAATAGACAAGGAACCCTTCTGCTCCTTTCTGTAGTAATCGAGTCATAGACAATACTGAAATCAAAGGAATCCTAGCTCTAGACCCTTTGCCGTAGAACTTCCACTCTTCAGCCATCACTGGTCTAAATCTAACAATCTCGTGGAAACAGTCTACTGTCGCTCTGTACTTGGTTAGCATGTCGATACCAATAATGCAATCAAAATCAGATAACCCAAGTACAATACAGTCTAAATCTATCTCATGCCCATCATACTGTAGTAAACATGATCTAACAGATGTCACTGATATCAACCTTGTCCCCAAAGGAGAAGAGATAGACACTACAGTAGACAACGACTCAATAGGCAATGCATATGTCAATGCAAAACGCTCAGATAAGAATGTATGTGATGCACCTGTGTCTATCAGAACATAATCAGGATAACCGCAAAGCGAACAATTACCCGCTATCACGTCATCAGGGGCATCCTGAGCCTGCTCTTCTGTCAGCGCAAACACTCGAGCCAGCTGTGTCGACGGCTGGCCCACCGTCTGGCTACCCCTAGCTCTGGGCTGTGTTGATGTAGGGGCTGGCTGGAATGAATGAACAGATGACGCCTGCCTCTCTGGCTGAGCTACAGAGCCAGATGCTCCTCACTCTGAGTCTGCTGTGCACCTCTCTGTGGACAGACCTTGGCGAAGTGGCCCTGCTGTCTGCAAATGTTGCAGCGACCCATCACGCCCTGACACTGTTCGGTGGCATGTCTACCTCCACAAGAACTACAGTAAACCCCTGTATACTCTGATCTCTGGCCCGACCCTCCACAAGAACTACAGTAAACAATTTTTCTGATGCCTTGAACTGCTTCCCCTTCACTTTCAAACTGTCTTTCCTCCCGCTGCCGCTACCACCACTCTCGAATCTGGGAGGTGGTTGCTGATACTGACCCTAAGGCTGGGGTGTTCTAGGAGTCTGAGTGGTATAAGAAGTGCTTCGTTGCCTAAGCAACCCGGCTTCTGCTCCCTTCGCCCTGTTCAAGGCATCAGAAAAATTGTTGGGTCGTCCCGTGTTCACCAAGGTGAATATCTCCGGATTCAGGCCATTGATAAACTGATCCGCAACGGCCTCGTCATTCCCAGCAACGTGGGGAGCAAATCGGAGCAATGCAGAGAACTTAGCAACATATTCTTCGATGTTCAGCTGTCCCTGTCTCAAATTGGCAAATTCAGCACCTTTGTCTTTTCGGTAGGAGACGGGAAAGAACCGCTGATAAAACTCTGTCTTGAACAACTTCCAAGTGACCTCTGTGCCACGATGCTCCAAGGCTCTCTTCGTGGTAAGCCACCAGTTCTTGGCAACCTCTTGCAGTTGGTGCCCAATCAACTTCACTCGCCGCTCATCAGTATAATCAAGGGACTCAAATAACATCTCAATGTCATCTAACCAGCTTTCACAGTCAACTGAATTTTCCGTACCCTTCAGTGTCAGTGGTCGGAACGACTGAAACCGCTTTAACAACGTCTCCATTGGTGTTGCAGTAAGATCCATTGGGTCATTCGAATTACTGCCCTGTTCTAGTGCCCGACCTGCTACTGGTTGCGGTACTCGTCGAGGAGGCATATCTGATTATCAAACGGATTAGTACACAATCTATACAATCTGTCTCAGTCCTCCTCTGATCATATACCTCTGATCCAGAATCGGTTCTGANTAAGGCCCTCTTTGTGGTAAGCCACCAATTCTTGGCAACTTCTTGCAGTTGATGCCCAATCAGTTTAACTCGTCGTTCATCGGTGTAGTCAAGAGAATCAAATAACATCTCGATGTCATCTAACCAGCTTTCACACTCAACTGAATTCTCTGTGCCCTTCAGTGTAGGTGGTCGGAATGACTGAAACCGCTTTAACAAGGTCTCCATCGGTGTAGCGATCACATCCATCGGATCATTGGAAGTACTGCCCTGTTCTGGTGCCCGACCTGCTACTGGTTGCGGTACTCGTCGAGGAGGCATATCTGATTATCAAACGGATTAGTACACAATCTATACAATCTGTCTCAGTCCTCCTCTGATCATATACCTCTGATCCAGAATCGGTTCTGATTCAGTCTTTGCAATTAGATGCTGAAATCAACTCAGATAACAATACAACATATCATAGGGAAAGCAATAAATCATGACGTGTGCTAGCATGGTATAAGCAAGGAAGACGACTCGATCTACCCCGCTCACTCTCTTCTATCTCAGTCTATACAGAACCTACCGCTCTGATACCACCTGTTGTGGGGACCCGGACTCTAACTCAATTCGTTTGGGGATTAGTTGGATCTTTGCTAGAAAATGTGGGTCAAAATTTTGCTTTTAACATTTATTCAAATGTATAAAAACAAGCACAAGACATCATATAAAAATATTGTCATCTTATTCAACCCCGAATAACATTCACATGTTCAACTACAATTAACATACTAGTGCTTAGAAATTCAATACATGTCTAGTAAGAAACCACAAGTGATCTTCTACGCCCGTAATCTCCACGCTATCTCGATCTCTCATGTTTGTCTCGACCCTGATCCTGTCCCACCTGTGATCATGCACACATACAGACACAACAACAGCCGGAAACTCCGGTGAGAATAAATCCCAGTATTAAACATGGTATACATGCATGTCATGCAATTAAATACAAAATCATAATACATGTATCAGTAATCATGACACATTAGTGAATACAGATAAAACAATATGACTCTTATTCTTTGACTCGACTCATATCTAAGTCTAGGGATTCCGGTGTGAATAAGACGTAACAAGTCTCCCACCTACNTATCCCGGTGTGAATAAAACGTCACAGTCTGCCACCTACCCTCCCAATCGGGGTGACGGTACGTCTTCTTCCTAGACGTCGGTCATGTCTATATCGAATGTCTATAATCGGAGTCAATTCTGCTCCTATGCGTCGATATCACCGAACGTCTAGTTTGGCAAGTCTGCCAATGTCTTTCCTATCTTAAATGCTTGATTATAAATCTATAAACAAAGCATCAACATATAAAAATATAACAATCTAGTATGTGATTTTGGGAAACTCAAATCAGATCTAATTCGAGTTATATCTCCCCGAATCAACATGAATTATACCTTTCTCGTCGTAGTCTTTAGAAATGTCCAGGTCTCGATGTTGAAGCTTATCACAACAAATCTGAAATGACAATGTATAGATATAATCTATCAAGGCACAACTCAAAGCAAGTCTTGTACAACTCATTATTCAATCTCAATACAATTCGACGGCATAACGGCGTGATTTCTCAATACCGATCAACTCAAATCGCAACATATATCAACAAGTCAAATCCTCAACTCACAACCATCATAATCTATATATCAAGATCTCCAAATATGCATCATTTCCACCCAATACATGCTGGAAAACTCATAACAATCACATACGGTATCACTTTCTTGATTCGTTTACGTTTCTACGATGTCAATGATTTCGAGAACACATAATTACAAGCATATCAGAATTTCCCCAATATGTAAACTCCCAAACATGCTGAAACTAAAAGATACTTACATCCTCTTGAAGCTAGTAATGAGAAGAGCAAGAATCTACACTTGGATCGAAAATCGGATGGCCGGATCATGTACAATCACAAATCCAAGGTGAACTGAAGCTTTAGCTATGGAGGTTTCTCTCTCAATTTCTGGCTGCAAATCTCGAAGGAATGAGACTAAGTACACATTATATATGCATGGCTAGGACAAGTGGCTTCATTTTTGGTCTGCACTTCTCGCGCATATGGGCGACCTCAACCGGCGCATATGCGCGAGACCTACTGTCTCGGCATATAACAATGTAATCTGCTGGCGCATATGCGCTCACTACTCTGGACAACTAGCGCATATGCGCGCCTCTTGTCGCGCATATGCGCGAGACCTTCGTCTCAGCANAATGCGCGAGACCTTCTTCTCAGCACATTTTGGAATCACACAGCTCGCGCATATGCGCGCCCACCAGCCGCGCATATGCGCGAGACCTTCTGTCCTCGCACATAATTACAACTATAACTCCAATCCAAGTTCAACGTGCTCTATCTATAATCATATCAATGAATCAAATATCCATTTCAAATTAACGAAATAAAATCTCGGGCATTACACTAAGGGCCCTAGGCCAGCCACAATCCAAACACACAAGAAACGTTGCCATGCTTCCACCCGAGGGCCAAACTGCGCGTGCAGGGTGTTGCGATTGTTTTGCTATCTTGGATCATTCCAGTGGTCATTTGATTGACCATGGCATGATCTAGACATCATGTGGTATTGTATGAACCATGGCCAAGGGCTAAAAAGCCAAACAAGATCCACACCAACACCCTATACCCGAAACTCACACATGCAGAAATTAAAAGGGATCGAAGGGGCTTGTCTCGTTTTGTTTTGAAAAACCGATGCCACCATGGACCAAGCCTTGAAAGGCTGACTTGGTCATGTCTTAGACAAGCCAAGGAGAGGTTCTAACCATGGCTACAGCCCCTAGGGCAGCCAAGATCAGAATCTCCACCTTAGACAATACACATGCAAATTCGAGACACAAAGTGACATGCTTGTTGAGTTGCTCTCAGAACTCTATCTCCAGCGTGTAGGGGATGGAACCAACGTTCTTACATGACCCTAACATGTCCTAGTACATATCTAGATGCAGCCTTGGGTGCCTGGAATCGAGCCAACCTCCTGAAACCACAAAACCAACAAAAACGTGAAGCACAAGTGGGAGGGCCAAAAATCTGTGCAGAATTTTCTTTGAAAGTTGCTGTCCAAATTCGGTTTTGCCATGGAAATCATGATCATGTAATGTTTAAAAATGTTAGTATGACTTGATTGAAGAGAAAAGGACATATACATGCCTTGGTTTGTTTTGAAAGAAAAACAAACGAAACGACTACGCGGCGCGGAGGAGGAGTCTTCTTCTTTTCTCACTTGTTTTCTCTCTTGTTTTTTATGGTGGTGCACGATTTTCCCTTCTGAAAGTGCTCTGAATTTTCGAGGATGGTGAAGGAGAAAATGGCTAGGGAAATTAGGGAAGTCTACTAATTAATTGGAGAGTTTGAATGGTAATTAAAATCTTTCTATCCTTGTTGCTTGCTAGATAGGAATGATATGATATGGTGGGATGATTTGATTTTATTGGGGGATGATATCAAGGGGCCGATTTTTTGCATTCAAATGTGGTAGAAATATTGCTTAAATATTTAATTATGGATGATTAAAATGAAGGGAATTATCTACCAAGAAAAGGCTTAATGAAAGAAAAATAATGGTGAGTTGTCAAATATTTTTAAATCTATCAAGGGGGCCGATTTTTTTTTTCCAATAAAAATGAAGGCAAGGATATTGCTTAATTAATATTTGTTGGTGATTAAAGTGGAGGAATTATATTACAAAGAAGGGATAAGGAAAGATATAAAAAAATTGGTGAGTTGTCAAAAATCAAATCTTATAAAATGAAGTGGCCGATTTTTTCAAGTCAAAAGAGGTATGAAAATTGCTTAATTAATATTTATTGAATATTTAAAGTTGAAGGATTTATTCTACCAAGGAGGGATAAGGAAAGATAATCAAAATTGTGAGTTGACAAATTAATTAAATCCATAAAAGATGATGGCCGAAAATTTGAGATAATGGGAGGGAAAAATATTGCTTAAATATTGTATTTTAAATCTTTAGTGTTGTATCTACCCATTAAATATTTTAGTGAAATAATAAATTAACTTAGGATAGACATTATTTTGCATGCATGACTAAATCTTTAAATCTTAAAGGTAATTTACTATCATGTTAAATTATAATTTCTTAATTAAAATAAATCTAGATTAACTTACCTCAATTGGTCACATATTTTAATTTAGGCTTTTTAATTAAATTAGTGGACATAAAGAATTTATTTACTACTTATCTCAAGTTAATTAAATAAATTCTTAAACTTTCTTTTTCATAAAAAAATAAATTATTATTTATCTTAAATAAATTCTAGGAATGTTTTCCAAATATTAAAATTTATATCTTTACTCCAACTCCAGTCCGGCCTCTCTTATTTAAATGAAATGGTAGTAATTAAACTGCTGCATTAACTAAATAAATAAATTTAAAGAAAAGAATTTAAATACTCATGCAATAAAATCATTTTAATTTAAATACTAGAATTATGCATGGCTTATACGTAGTCTAATTTACGGGTTCTACAGAGGCTCTATATGCTAGGGCTGTGCTTTGACTCGTTTACCGACCCCAGAAGGGTAATCAGGTGGCGAGATTGGGTACAGTTGCGACACATATAGGAGCCAGTGCATTGTAGTCGGGAATTTACCGCTTACCTACGGGTGTAGATATCCTATGTGATCTGATGAAATAATAGTGCATGGAATCTCTGGCCAGAGTATGGGATGTACGTTAGAGAAAGAGTTCTCCAATAGTACCCGCGATGCCACTATTATTTGTATCACATAGTTATCGAATTATCATGCAACCCTCAATGAACCAATGGTTGTAGATTCGATCGGGATATATGAGATGAAGGGACCGTACTGTGCAGTAATCTTAATAGACTGGTTCTTGGAGGCACTATCAGTGATACCTAAAGAATCATTGGGATGCTACTAGACGTTCTTACCATTGTTCGATGGGTTTAATCAGAAATATGATTTCTGACATTCTAATAATCAATTGTTGATGCATAGAATGGGGCAAGTTGGGGTAAGCCCGAATAAAGGATTATGTCCTGGATCACAAGGAGTTGTGAACCCACGGCTAGCTATATCCCTAAACCATTGAGGGTCACACAAGCACTGGATCCTTTGTTCACGTTGAGAGAATAAATTCAAGATGTTGAATTTATATTATAATATAGTAAATTCAAGGAGTTGAATTCATCATAATTAAATTTTGAGAGAATTAATTCAAGGAGTTGAAATTATAAAAATTTGAGAATTTAATTTATTAAACTCAAAAGTTGAGTTTATTAAATATTAAATTATGGAGGTGATAAATTCAAGGAGTTGAATTTATACTATTAAATTCAAATGTTGAATTTATAATGTATTTAATTTATTAAGCTCAAAAGTTGAGTTTATTAAATATTAAATTAAATATAGTGGGAAGTATGTTTAATGGGTTGTAGGAGTACAAGTCCAACATACTAAATAATTAAAGTTCTTAATGGACCTTGATTTATTAATTAAACTAGTTGGACTAGCCCAAATAATTAATCAAGCTCATTAATGTTATTTATGAATTGGGTTAGGACTTAATTATAAATAGGTGTAATTAAGCCATAACCCTAGTCACCAACTTCATAAAATTTCGAAAAACTCTCTCCCAAAAGCTTGAAAATTTCGACCACTCCCTCTTTGGGAAAAGGGTGAGCCGTCTCTCAAATTTCGATCTCCTACGTAAAAACTTCTTCTAATTTTTCTAGTGCAAATTAGAAGAAGAACAAATCATCTAGTCGTGGACCTGATTAGAAGAATAAAGAAAGGAGTTTTTGAAGATTGTTCGTAGGGATTCATCAAGAGCTAGATCTGTCAATACCGGATTAGTTGAAGCCAAGTGATTTAATCACCAAAGGTATAAAATTCTAACGCCCTATAAATGTTTATTCCCAAAACCATACAAGTGCTCAAACAAATATAATTTGATTGTCAAAATAAAATAAAAATTTTAAAACTTCCGCTGCGTTTGAGCACGAGAAAACCGAGATCCAACAGTGGTATGAGAGCCAAGGTTTTTCTAAATATTTTCGGATCTGCCTGGAACTGACCGGGCAGACCGCGTGTAGGGCTGCGTGCGCAGCAGGCAACGCCCTGTGCGCTGAGTCGCGCAGCGGGCGCGCGCAAGGCGGTGCAATGTGAGGAGCGTCCGCACGTTGTGCGCCGTCCTGCGCGCAAAGGAGACCCGTCACTGCCCAAAACGTTAGAGTAGTGGGCGGGCAGCGCGGGCGGCTGCCCGGGAGTGTCTCGAGAAGCGTGCTGGCTGATGGGCTTGAATTGTTTGTGCCTAGGGTGCAATTTTCTGATTTTTCAAATTTTTGGGTAAAATTGATATTTTTGAAAATTGGTTCAATTTTTCTTTTTGAAAATTAATTTTTTGAAAAATTAATAATTTTTTTGTAAAATAAATAATTTGAATATGATTTTAATTATTTATGGTAAAAATGAGTTTTACAATAAATCAATCATTATTGATTTAATTGAAAATTAAATAAAGGTGTTTATTTTATTTATTAAATTCTTTAATATGGTGGTTAGTGATAAAATTATTAGATATATGATTTATCAATTAATTAAATTTTTTTAATTAAATTGATGTTAATATTTGATATCAAATGCATGAAGGATGATCGAGAGCATTGACCAATGTGTTAGGTGTATGTTAGGATATTTTACTGTTTTTATTCATTTTGTTAATATTTGATATTATTAAAGTGGGCCTGTTTATGGCCTGTTCCCACCCCATGAGATGTATTCCTTATGTGCCATGGCTATTTAAATGTAATTATTAGAAATAGTGGGAAATCAAGACTGGAAGATGGTGGGCCGATGATCAAGATGAAGACATGTAAAATATTGAAAGCTTTTGTAATAGTTGCATTTGCATCCCTGCATTCACCTAGGTTTTGGGCCTGGATCCATGTATGGCTCACATGGATCTAATAGTGTTGGCGATCAATCATCTTTATTTATTGTTGAATGTCATATTATGATATATGTGATATATAGTAGTATGCATGTATGTATATTATTAAATAAGATAGTTGCATGAATCCGGCAAACATACAAACTCGTGGCACGTGATTTTTAAATTAAAATGATAAGACAATTTTAAAATTAAAATCCTCATTTTGAATAAAATTCAAAATTTATATCAAGCCGAAAAATTAAAAATTGAAAGAGTTTAATTTTTCCTTGCTTTCCATCAACCGTGGTTGCATGTTGATCGCTACCCGCGGACAGTGTCTGGCTCATATTATTGGGGAGGCCTTGACGTCGGAAAGCTTTGACTTCCACCGGACATTTGATGTGAATTGAGGAGAATTCCCATGACTTCGGCTCATATTATTGGGGGGAACTCATGGCGACCGTCCACTACAATTCAATATTGATGGGTTGGTTTGACACGTGAAAATAAACGGCGTCATATTATTGGGTCCTTATTAAACGTGAGGCAAAACACGTGGAGGCTGCATAGTGATTCAATTGGATTCTACCTTTTAAAAATTATAATTGGCTGATATTATTCGAGATTATAATTGGCTAATTGGACTCTACGTGCCCACTAAGGAAATACGATTTCCCTTTTTCATCAGAGGGTGGTGGAACTGTCAAAATAGTGGGAGAAAAATTTATAAAATGAAATCCATATTTTATATCTTAGAATTATTTTAAAATTATCAGTAACCAATATCTGTTTTCATTTTCAGTATATTTACGATGTCTACTAGTAACCCGCTTTCACTCATTCTCGATCAAAACAAATTGACTGGCCCCAACTATCATGACTGATTCCGAAATTTAAAGATTGTTCTGAACTCCGAGAGGATTGCGTATGTGCTTGATAAGAATCCACCAAAGGAGGCATCTCCTGATATCATTAGGACTGAGTTAGCTAAGCTTGAGAAATGGTGGGACCATGATCTTTAAGCTAAGAGCTACATGTTGGCTTCTATGTCGAATGAACTTCAGAGGAGGTTCGAGGAGACGGTGAAAGCTGCTGACATTCACCTTCATCTGAAAGAATTGTATGCTATACAAACTCATTCAGAGAGACATGCTACTGTTAAAGAACTCATGACTACACGCTTGCGAGAAGGTACTTCGGTCCATGAGCATGGTGTTAGAATGATTGGGCTCGTCGAGAAGTTGGTGGGACTCGACTTGGTTATGCCTAGTGAGCTCTCGACTGAAATTCTATTGCTGTCTTTACCTGCCTCGTTCGATGGATTTGTGGTTAATTTTAATATGAACAAGCTTGAGGCCAGTTTTGAAGAGTTGGTCAATATGTTCACTAATTATGAGGCAACAATTAAAAAGAAAAAGCATGTTCTTCTGGTGGGTTCTTCGTACGGTACGAAAAAGAGAGCCCCAAATAAAGGCAAGAAGCGTTCTGCCCCTCAAAAGAAGAACAAGCCCAACAAGAAGCCATACAAGAAACCAAATCTGGGGCCCACAAAGCCTGAAAAGTCAGAACAAGTCTGTTTCCACTGCAACAAGCCTGGACATTGGAGGCGTAATTGCGAGGAGTATCTAGCCCAGAAGCGTTCTGGCCATGGTATGTTTTATATTGAAGTTAATGTTTCTATTAATTCCTTTTCTTGGGTATTGGATACCGGATGTGGTTCTCATCTATGCAATGATATGCAGGTGATGGGAAAAAGCAAGAGGCTTAGAGATGGCGAGACCTTTCTAAGACTGGGAAATGGAGCAAGAGTTGCTGCCACTGCCATTGGAGAAGTTACTTTAATTTTGGACAATAATTTTAAGTTGTTTTTGAGAGACGTTTTATTAGTTCCTGAATTGGTTAAAAACATTATTTCTATTTCTATGCTTGAAAGGGATGGTTATTCTTGTGTTTTTGCTAAAGGTGTTTGCAATTTATACAAGAATGAAAGTTTGATTGGAACTGGAGAATTAACAAACGATCTATATAACTTAAAATTAAAAGATATTCCATTGAACAATATCCAAGCGCGTACGAAAACAACAACAAACAGAAGAAAAATAGAAGATCCAAATCCCGCACAAATATGGCACACTAGACTAGGTCATATTTCCCAAAAAAAGATGCACAAGCTAGTGGGAGAATGCATGTTTGACCTGTCAGACATAAATTCTCTACCAACTTGAGAGTCCTATCTAAACGGAAAAATGACTAAAACTCCATTCAATGGAAATGTGGAACGTGCGCATGGTCTACTGGATTTGATCCACAAGGACGTTTGTGGCCCACTAAGTGTTAGCACAAAATTTGGGCATTCGTACTTCATTACCTTTATTGATGATCATTCGAGGTATGGGTACGTTTATTTGATGAAGCACAAATCTGAACCATTTGAAAAGTTCAAAGAATTCAGATCTGAAGTAGAAAATCAGCTAGAAAGAAGTATTAAGGCACTTCGATCTGATCGAGGTGGAGAATACTTGAGTGCTGAATTTTTGAGTTATCTAAAAGAGAATGGGATTCTATCACAGTGGACTCCACCAGCAACAACACAGTTGAATGGTGTTTCCGCACGTCGAAATCGAACCCTGATAGACATGGTTCTATCTCTGATGGGATTCACTGAATTGCCTACCTTGTTTTGGAGTTTTGTGCTTGAAACTGCGGTAATATTGTTGAATAATGTCCATACCAAAGTAGTGGATAAAACGCCATATGAGATATGGATGGGAAAAACTCCCAAATATTCTTACATGAGAATATGGAGATGTCATGCTTACGTGAAGCAGACAGTGGAAGACAAATTGGATAGTAGATCCACTTTGTGCTACTTTGTAGAATATCCAAAGAATTATTGTTGGATATTATTTCTATCATGCCAATGAAGCAAAAGTGTTTGCTTCAAGAAATGCCACCTTTTTGGAAAAAGAATTTCTATTAGATAGAAAAGGCAAAATGATAGAATTTGAAGAAATTCAAGATAATACCTCAACTATAGTAGTTGAACCTAACCCCAACAACCAGTAGTTGAAGTACAAGCTCCTAGAAGGTCTGATAGGGTTATTAGACCACCTGCAAGATATACGCTTCTTCATGAACAAGGCCATGATGAGTCTTGTGTTAGATGTGATCCAATAAATATCAAAGAAGCAATATCTGATACTGATTCCACCAAATGGCTTGAAGCCATGCAGTCAAAAATGGACTCTATGTATTCAAACCAAGTCTGGACATTAGTGGATCCACCTGAGGGAATCGTTCCCATAAGATGTAAATGGATCTACAAAAGAGAGCTGGGGGTGGATGGGAATGTAGTGGCCTTCAAAGCAAGACTGGTTGCAAAAGGTTATACTCAAAGGCAAGGAATTTACTATGAGAAAAAATTTTCACCAGTAGCTATGTTTAAGTCCATTAGAATACTACTAGGCATAGCAGCATGGTATGACTATGAGATATGGCAAATGGATATAAAGACTGCATTCCTCAATGGAGACATCAAAGAAGAGATTTATATGTCTCAACCTAAGGGATACATATCAGTAGGAAGTGAGCATAAGGTATGCTAATTTCAGAGATCTATATATAGTCTCAAGCAGGCGTCAAAGAGTTGGAACCTCAGATTTGATAGCACTATCAAAGAGTTTTGTTTTGCTAAGAATCCTGAGGAACCATGTATGTAGAAGAAAGTTAGTGGGAGTGCAGTGACATTCCTTATACTTTATGGTAATGACATCCTACTCATTGGGAATGATGTAGGATTATTACAATCAACTAAAGTATGGTTAGCAAGTAAATTCTCGATGAAAGACAAGGGTGAAGCATCGTATTGGGAATACAAATCTATAGAGATAGATCAAAAAAGGATGTTGGGGCTCACCCAAGCCACTTATATCGATACCATTATAAAGCGATTCTCTATGGAAGAGTCCAAGAGATGATACTTACCAATGTGTCATGGTATTACTCTATTTAAAGCTATGTGTCCCAAAATTGATGAAGAGATAGAGATGATGACACATATTCCATATGCGTCAGCCATTGGAAGTATCATGTATGGTATGATATCGACACGTCCCGATGTTGCTTACGCCCTAAGTTTTTCAAGCAGATATCAAGCAAACCCTGGTCCAATGCATTGGAAGGCCGTGAAAGATATTCTTAAGTACTTGAGAAGGAAGGGTACACTGATTCTAGCTTCAAATGTGACGTAAATGGGGGTGGAGAAATGAAATTGGAAGGCTACACTGATTCTAGCTTCCAATGTGACATAGATGATTCGAAATCAACCTCTGGTTTAGTATTCATGCTTAATGGTGCGGCTGTCTCTTGGAAAAGTTCCAAGCAAGACAACGTTGCAGATTCCACCACTGAACCTGAATACATCGCTGCATCTGCTGCAGCCAAAGAGAAAGTTTGGATGAGGAATTTTGTCCAAGAGTTGGGCGTTATTCCTAATGGGGTTGATCCAGTCCCGGTGTACTGCGATAACACTTGTGCCGTTATGCAAGCAAAGGAACCAAGGTCTCATCAATTATCCAAAAATGTACTGAGGAAGTTCCACATCATCCGGGAGATTGTGGGAAGATGAGATATATCAGTCAAAAGAGTCCCCTCTGCAGATAACGTTGCTGATCCACTTACAAAGCCCTTGCCAGGACCATTTTTTGAGAATCATTGCTAAGCAATGGGATTAAAGTTTATGGGTAGTTGGCTATAGGGCAAGTGGGAGATTGTTAGAGTAGATGCCCTGCAAGCCAACTGTTGGCTAAGGATTTTATTGACTCAATTGTAATAAACAATCTTTATTTTAATATAATTCATTATTTCACGGTTTGTTATTCCTTTATCTGTATACCCATGTGAACAACATAGATAAAGACCTTGATTATACTTTAATACAAATGAATCGTAATTCGATGTTGAAACTCTAAATACTGTATGATCTTAATTCGTTCCTAGTCGATTCAGCCGCCTAAAAGTGGTTATCATTCATCGAACTACCCTCCCTCGGACTTTCCAAGTGGTTATCATTCATCGAGAGGATAAGTCCGTGGTTATGATTGTACACCATTAGTCCTTACGACCCGGGACAACACTGAGGCTTTATATACTAGGGCTGTGCTTTGACTCGTTTACCGGCTCCAGGAGAGTCATCAGGTGGCGAGGTTTGGTACAGTTGCGACACATGTAGGAGACAGTGCATTGTAGTGGGGATTCACCGCTCACCTACGGGTGTGGATATCATGTGTGATCTGATGAAAAAATAGTGCATGGAATCTCTGGCCAGAGTATGAAATGTACATTAGAGAAGGAGTTCTCCAATAGTACACGTGATGCCACTATTATATGTATCACATAAGTATCGAATTATCATGCAACCCTCGATGAACCAATGGTTACAGATTCTATCAGGATATATTAGATGAAGGGACCGTACTGTACGCTAATCATAATCGACTGGTTTTTGCAGGCACTTTCAGTGATACCTAGGGAATTATTGGGCGATACTACTAGACGCTCTTACCATGGTTCGATGGTTTAATCAAAAATATGATTTCTGAAATTCTGATGACCAATTGTTGATGCATAGAATGGGGCAAGTTAGGGTAAGCCCGAATAAAAGATTATGTCCTGAATCACAAGGAGTTGTGAACCCACGGCTAGATGTATACCTGAACAATTGAGGGTCACACAAGCACTGGATCGTTTGTTCCCGTTGAGAGAATAAATTCAAGATGTTGAATTTATATTATGATATAGTAAATTCAATGAGTTGAATTTATGATAATTAAATTTTGAGAGAATAAATTGAAGGAGTTGAATTTATAAAAATTTGATAATTTAATTTATTAAACTAAAAAGTTGAGTTTATTAAATATTAAAATATGAAGGTGATAAATTCAAGGAGTTGAATTTATACTATTAAATTCAAATGTTGAATTTAAAATGTATTTAATTTATTAAGCTCAAAAGTTGATTTTATTAAATACTAAATTAAATATAGTGGGAAATATGTTTAATGGGCTTGTAGGAGTACAAGTCCAACATACCAAATAATTAAAGTTCTTAATGGACCTTGATTTATTAATTAAACTAGTTGGAATATCCCAAATAATTAATCAGGCCCATTAATGTTAATTATTCATATTGGGTTATGACTTAATTATAAATAGGTGTAATCAAGCCATAACCCTAGTCACCACCTTCATAAAATTTCGAAAAACTCTCTCCCAAAAGCTTGAAAATTTTTGCCACTCTTTCTATGGGAAAAGGTTGAGCCGTCTCTCAAATTTCGATCTCCTACGTAAAAATTTCTTCTAATTTTTCTAGTGCAAATTAGAAGATGAACAAATCATCTAGACGTGGACCTGATTAGAAGAATAAAGAAATGAGTTTTCGAAGATCGTTCGTAGGGATTCATCAAGAGTTAGATCCGTCAATACCGGATTAGTTGGAGCCAAGTGATTTAATCATCAAAGGTATAAAATTATAACACCCTATGAATGTATATTAATAAAACCATACAAGTGCTCAAACAAATATATTTTGATAGTCAAAATAAAATAAAAATTTTAAAAATTCCGCTCTATTTGGGCACGAGAAAATCGAGATCCAACAATAAATTCAAGGAGTTGAATTTATAAGTTAAATATTAAATTCAAATTTTGAATTTATAAGTGATTTAAATTAAATGTAAATACATGAAGGATGATCGAGAGCCTTGACCAATGTGTTAGGAATATGTTAGGATATTTTATTGTTTTATTCATTTTGTTAATATTTGATATTATTAAAGTGGACCTGGTTTATGGTCCGTTCCCACCCCATGAGATGTATCCCTTATGTGACATACCGTATTTAGGAAATAATTGAAATTTGCGGAAAAATAAAAATTTTCTTAAATAAATAGTAAAATTTCAAATTGCGATAAAGATAATCTACTCGTCTAAAATATTTGAAGTAAAACCATTACAACCAAAGTTTGCAACAAAAGCACTTGTTTAAGCATCATAAAGATATCCCGCGAAAATCAATCCGAGTAGTTGAAATTTGAATAAAAATTCTTAAACGTAGGCGGTCCTCGGTTTTAGCCTCTGCGCAATCCAAGCTAGCTCGCTAATCCCCACCTCTCGTCTCCTCATGCTCGTACTCTCCTGCGTCGATCAAGTCTAGTGAGTCTAAAGACTCAACATGTATAAACTGAGAATAACAAATAATACTTAATAAAACCACATGCATTTTTAAAGTAAATCATACATACTTGAATGTGAACGTACTAACATAAACATAGACATGCCAACATATCGTAAAACATTTCATAAACATACTTGCATCATACATACTTGAACACGCATAAACATAATCATTTGGTGTAGAGAAATGTTTCAAAGCAAGTGACCCGTAACATAAATGTAATGCCCGAATTTTGAAATATTGTGACATTAGTTGTGATGGTTTATGACTTTACTTTATGGTATAAATGGTAATGAATGTTATAGAATGGAATAGATAATTTATGGGTAGAATCAAAGGTTGAATTTGAGCTAAATAGATGATGGAAGTGCAGAAACGGTATGAAAAATGTGGCAGTAGTTGTGGTTTTTAGCATAATGTTTTGTATATTGATCAAATTGATGTGAGGCCAATTTTATTAGAAACATAAGACATAAGGCTATAACTTTCATGTTTTGAGTTTTGTTCAAATCATTAGAGAAGACGAGCCAAAAGCGCCCCCAAGTGTGTCGTGCGTATCCTCGTTCCTACAATGACACATGTTGGGAGCTTGAGCATAACTTTTTTTTACTCAGACCTCTAAATGACATGAGGCCATTGGAGATGCAAGCCAAGACATTGGGCTACAACTTTGTAGTTTACCACTTTCGCAAATTCTGAAGTTAAAAATACGTTTTGGGCATAATTCCGTGCGCCATCGCGCAGGATCCGGCGCCCTAGCGCCCGCGCCCGGGGTGCTGAAATTTTGGGTGTTTGGGCAGCAAGGGGCGCGCGGCTGCGCCAAATCACGCACCATGGCGCCCAGAACTTGTACAAAAAAACGTGTTTTGAGGTTTGGATGGTATATATTTGATTGGGGAATGATTTTTGTATCATTTTCTCTTCTCTTTTTCCTACTCCATCGGTTTAGAGCTAGGGTTCTTCATTTTTCCTTTCATCTTCTAATTTCTTCTTCAATCTATGGGAGATTTGTTCAAGGAAATTATGAAATGAAGTTAGATATGTGATCCTCTCTCCAAGATCTTCAAGATGGTGTAAGTATGTTATATTTTTATTCAAGTTTGGAAATGGGATGAAGTTTAGAATTGATATTTGTGTTGATATTTGAGATGTTGGAGATGTTGAAATTGTGTTGGTTTGAATTTAAAATGGAATTGAAGCCAATGGCAAAGTATAGGAGCTAATTTCTTTAGCACGTATGCTATGTGTTTGATAAAATTATTCAATGAATGTTTTATGGCATATTGAGGTTAAGAAATTTACGGATCTTGATTCAAAGCAGTATTAAACTAATTATGAATTTTGAACAAAAATTACTCTGTTTTGATAGATGATCAAAGTCCTTGAGTTATACTAGAATTCAAAGGTTCAAGACTTCTCACCTACACATTTCGATATTCTTTTGGTAATATTTGAAAGGTATGTTACGGTCGATAACATACGAGGTAAAAGTATCATTTTTATTTTAAATTGAAAACTCTGTGGCTTGATGAACTATTGGTGATTTGATGATGATTGTTGTATTGAGATGAGTTGATTATGATATCGAGATGATGATATTGATTTGCATCATGACATTGCATATTGAACCACTTGTTGATTCAGATTTGATATGGTGGAGGTCGCCTTGATATATTGATTTGTTGGACGTGTGGGGCTATTGTTGAGTTGGCATAGTGTATGCGGAGGTCGCTGCTATGGTCTGAACACTATCTATAGGCACACCATAGTCTTGGGATTGTACAACACAGCACCCCACCCCGAGCGGATGAGTCGGTGGATGTTGCTGGGTGATTCTATTCCCTTTGGTACCCTATGACCAGATGATTCACTTGATCTTGAGATTTATTGATAGCCCACAGCTTCTGATCATGCATTGCATTATATTGCATCTTTATGAATTTATATGAAATATTTGAAAATTTAACTCTCATTTGTGATTGATTGTATCATACTGGGTTTATACTCACCGGCATGTCCGGTACCTCTTGTTTTCATGTGCTTGACGGTAGGTGAGGCGAGGCTTGGGATACCAGAGTCCAGCTCCAGGCGAGGAGATACGAGTTAGAGTGGGATTCTCGGGTCTTAGGAGCTATATGATGATGTTTGGATTTCTTTGGTTCACTACTTCATGTTGGCATGTTGAAAATTTATATTTCAAACATTTGAGACAATTAAATTATTTTGACGATGTTTATGTAAGTTTGTGAACAACAAATTATGTATTTTACTCAATCATTTGGTGAGTGACAATTATAATTATTAGTATTAGATATCGAACCCGGGGCCCCACATTAGGTGGTATCAGAGCGTAAGATATTTGGGAAAGGGTAGATCGAGTCAGTTCGAATTGCTTGATCATGTGATATATTTGTTAGTATTTTCATTGTGCCATAATGTGAAATACATGATTTAAATTGAGAAATTATATTGTTGAGCTTTATTCGAGATTTTTGAGATTGTTGAGTCTCGAGAGCTAGAGATGAATTATACAAGATTGAGATGATTGTGATTTTGTGATTTTATATGTGTTTGATCTATTGTATATCAGACATGGCTACTCGAGGTAGAGGTCATGGTAGACATAGACAAAACTTACCAGTGGCACAAGATCAGGGCAGTGCTACTCATACTCAGATGGATATAACTCCGACTTCGATGGAGATAATGTTAGCTAGATTTCAGTCTTTACACCCACCGATGTTGAAGGGTACCGAGAATGCATTAGAGTGTGAGAACTGGTTGGAGAATATGGATCAATTATTTGAATCTCTTGAATATCCAGATGATCGTAGAATCAAGTTAGTTGTTCATTAGTTATTGGATGTTGCTAAGAATTGGTGGATCATGACCAAGAAAGCTTTAGAGGGTCGAGATACGATTGTTACCTGGGATAATTTTAAATCTGAATTTTATTAGCATTTCTTTCCTACCTCTTACAGGAAAGATAGGGGAGCCGAGTTTGCAAATTTAAAGCAGGAAAATTTGAATATTGAGGGCTATGTTGCTAAGTTCTCGAATTTACTGAGATTTTCTCCTCATGTAGCATCCGATGAAGAAGCTAAGGACGATCACTTCATAAATGGTCTTAACCCTGATATCTTTACCTTGGTTAATACCGGAAGGCCTAACACTTTTGCTGAGGCTCTTGATCGAGCCAAGGGAGCTGAAACCGGAATCATTAGGCAGAGAGGTTCTCAAATGCAACGACCCCAACAGCCACAGTATAGACAGCAGTTCAGACAGGGTAATAATGGCGGTAACAGTGGCAACATAAGAGAGCAGTTTCGGGCTAGAGGCAAGCAATTTAAGAGGCATGGTAGTAATTTTTCGAGTTTTAATGGATCAAGACAGTCTGGTTCAGTTCAGAGCACTGGTTATTCAAGTCTGACTTGTGGTCAGTGTGGTGGTAGACATTATACCGATCGGTGTAGAGGAATCTCGGGAGCTTGCCACTTGTGTAACCAGGTGGGACACTATGCTCGAGTGTGTCCTAACCGTGGCAGTGATATGTATCATAGTGGGGGATCATCGAGACAGACACCTCACCAGAATCATCAGAACCCTACAGTTCATTCCTATCAGCAGTCAAACCGATCAGATCAGAAGAAACAGAGTGGTAGCCACAGGGTAGGACAGCCACCTAGACAACAGGGTCGAGTTTTTGCACTCACAGAGGATGAGGCACATAATGCTCTAGATAATGTCATTGCAGGTAATTGTTTTCTCTCAGGTTATCCTGCTTATGTATTGATGGATACTGGTGCATCACATACTTTCATAGCTGAGCACTTTGTCTCATTGCATTCACTGCATTCTATGCCATTATCATCTACATTATCTATTTCTACTCCACTGGGCAAAGTGATGAGGTCAGCAGAAATGATAAGTGGTTGTGAATTTCGTTATGAGGATAATGTCATTGAGCTTGATTGTATTGTGTTGGAGACGTCTGATTTTGACTGCATACTTGGTATTGACATGTTGACAAGATACACGGCTACTGTAGACTGTTTTCAGAAGATTGTTAAGTTTAGGCCTGATATGACATATCACTGGACATTCTATGGTAACGGTTCTCGAGCTAAGATTCTTTTGATATCTGTTTTGTCCATGACTCGTTTGTTGCGGAAAAGAGCAGAATGTTTCTTGGTTTATGCAATTGATATTTCAAGCTCAGTGCCTAAATTGGAAGATATTCCAATTGTTAGTGAATTTTCAGATGTATTTCCAAATGAAATTCCAGGATTTCCTCCAATCCGAGAGATTGAGTTCAACATTGAGTTGATGCCAGGTACACAGCCTATTTCTAGAGCTCCTTATAGGATGGCGCCAATTGAACTGAAGGAACTAAAGGAACAACTTGAGGATCTATTGCCTAAAGGACATATAAGACCAAGTGTTTCACCTTGGGGTGCTCCGGTTTTATTCGTGAAGAAGAAAGATGGGTCTATGAGGCTTTGTGTCGATTATAGACAGTTGAATAAAGCCACAGTAAAGAATAAGTATCCTTTGCCAAGGATTGATGATCTCTTTGACCAGTTGCAGGGTTCTTCTTTATATTCTAAGATCTATTTAAGATCTGGATATCATCAGTTAAGAGTTAGATAGGTAGATGTGCCTAAGACTGCTTTTCGTACCAGGTATGGGCATTTTGAATTTTTGGTTATGCCTTTTGGGTTGACCAATGCACCTGCGGTATTTATGGATTTGATGAACCGTGTTTTTCAACGGTATATAGATCAATTTGTTGTGATCTTCATTGATGATATTCTTATTTATTCAAAATCTGAAATTGAGAATGTCGAGCACTTGAGAGCTGTTTTGCAGATTTTGAGAACTGAAAAGTTGTATGCTAAATAATCCAAATGTGAGTTTTGGTTGGATAGAGTGGTTTTCCTTGGACATGTGATTTCAAGGGCTGGTATATCAGTTGATCTGAGTAACGTTGAGGCAGTCATCAATTGGTCTAGACCGACATCAGTTCCTGAGGTACGTAGTTTTATGGGTTTTGGCAGGCTATTATCGCATATTTATTAAAGGATTCTCACAGATTGCGAAGCCAATTACCCAGCTGACACAAAAGAATGCACCATTTATTTGGTCGCAGGCATGTGAGGCTAGTTTTGTTGAACTTAAGAAGAGATTGACTAGTGCTCCAGTTCTGACTATTCCATCAGGTTTAGGAGGATTTACAGTGCACACTGATGCTTCACATCAAGGACTGGGTTGTGTATTAATGCAGCATGGACGTGTTGTTGCCTATGCTTCACGACAGTTGAAGCCACATGAGTCTAGATACCCAGTGCATGACTTGGAACTAGCAGCAGTGGTTTTTGCCTTAAAAATTTGGCGTCACTACTTGTATGGGGAGACATTTGAAATATTCACTGATCATAAGAGTTTGAAATACCTCTTTTCACAAGCTGAGCTGAACATGAGATAGAGACGTGGGCTAGATTTGTTGAAAGACTATGATTGCGAAATAAAATATTATCCAGGAAAGTCTAATGCAGCAGCCGATGCTTTGAGCAGAAAAGTATGTAATATTTCTTTGATCACTAGCAGTGTATCTGATCTAGTGGAAGAATGTTGTCTTTCTGGTTTGGATTTTGTGGTAGATACTCAACATGTAAGAGTATTTATGATTCAGGCAGAACCCGAGTTGTTTGTTAAAATTAAAGAGGCCAAAAGGTTAGATCAAAGCATTCAGAAATCAGTTGAGCTCGTTAAATCAGGACATCGATCAGAATTTCAGGTCAATAATGAGGGTATTTTGTTTGTGAATGATCGTATTGTAGTTCCTAATATTTCAGAGTTGAGGATGCAGATTTTGTGTGATGCTCATTGCAGTAAATTCAGTGTACACCCTGAAAGTAAAAAGATGTACAATGACTTGAAGAAACAATTTTGGTGGAAAAGAATGAAATCTGACATAGCAGAATTTGTATCTCGTTGTTTGAATTGTCAACAAGTGAAAGCAGAAAGAAAGCGACCAGGAGGTCTTTTGCATAGCCTTAAGGTTCCAGAATGGAAGTGGGACCATATCACCATGGACTTTGTCACGAAATTGCCGAGGTCGTCGAGGGGTTGCGATGCAATTTGGGTTATCGTTGACAGATTAACCAAGTCTTCGTGTTTCATTCCGTATCAGATGACATATAGGCATGATCAGATGGCCAGATTGTACATCAGAGAAGTTTTGAGATTGATGGTGTGCCTTAGTCAATTGTATCAGATCGTGATCCAAGATTTTCTTCTCATTTTTGGCAGAGTTTAAAAGAGGGCCTTGGTATTCGTTTGCATTCGAGTACAGCATATCATCCTCAGACAGACGGACAGTCAGAACGTACTATTAAGACATTAGAGGATATGCTGAGAGCTGTAGTTATGGATTTTCGCATTGGTTGGCAGGATTCGTTACAACTTGTCGAGTTTTCTTATAACAACAGTTATCAAGTGAGCATTGGAATGTCACCATTTGAAGAATTATATGGCAGGAAGTGTCGATCTCCTTTGTATTGGGACGATTTATCTGAAGCACCAATTGTAGGACCTGATATGATATGAGATATGACAGAGAAGGTGAAATTGATTCAGAGTCGTATGAGAGCTGCTCAGGATAGGCAGGCTAAGTATGCGAACAACAGGAGACGGCCGTTGATTTTTGAGAAAGGTGACAGAGTTTTTCTTAAAATATCTCCTTTCCGTGGTACAGTTAGATTTGAAAAGAAGGGTAAATTATCACCGAGATTCATAGGTCCGTCTGAGATTTTGGAACGTGTTGGTGATTTGGCTTATATATTAGCTCTTCCTCCTGCGTTATAAGGTGTTCATGATGTTTTTCATGTGTCCTTGTTGAGGAAATATCATCCAGACCCTTCTCATGTACTTCCACCCGATGAAGTTGAGTTAGATCAGAATTTGAGCTACATTGAGAGACCTATTAAAACTCTAGATAGAAAAGATAAGCAACTCAGAAATAAATTGATACCGTTGATTAAAGTACAGTGGAACAGACATGGTGTCGAAGAGGCAACTTGTGAATTAGAAGATAAAATGAGACATAAATATCCAGAGTTATTCAAATGAAGCACGCTTCTATTCTCGGTTTTATTTTCAGTATTGATCATTACATCTTAGACTTGAAAGAGGTGATTGATTTCGAGGACGAAATCTATTTTTAGAGGGGAGGAATTGTAATGCCTGAATTTTGAAAAAAATAAAATTGTGGCAATAGTTGTGATGGTTTATGGCTTTACGTTATGGTATGAATGGTAATGAATGTTATAGAATGGAATAGATAATGGATGGGTAGGATCAAAGGTTGAATTTGAGCTAAATAGGTAATGGAAGTGCAGAAACGGTATGGAAAATGTGGCAGTAGTTGTGGTTTTTAGCATAATGTTTTGTATATTGATCCAATTGATGTGAGGCCACTTTTATTCGAAAGATAAGACATAAGGCTATAACTTTTTCATNGCTTTTTTACTTTAACTTTTCCCACAACCAAAAAAATGTCTCTCCTTCTCTCCTAGCATGAATAGTGGCCGAAAATACTATTCATTCTCTCCATTTTTTTGTTCTTCAATGGTTGGAGAAAACACTCACTTCTCAAAGAAAAATCCTCATATTTTTCTAGTGCAAAATATGAGGGGATCTACCTAGTTGGTGGTGGGCTTTATTTTACAGCAAGGAGTGCTCTTTGGAAGCTTGTAGAAGTTCTTGCCATACAAGAGCTAAGGTGTTTACACCTTAGTTGGAGCCATCATCAATCCTTGTGATTGATAGGTACATTTCTTAACACACTATGTATGACATTTTGTTGTTTTTGTATTTGCTACACATTAAATCTTGGTGGCTGAAAATTTCTTATGAAAAATAAAAATTTTAAACTTTCGTTGAGCTTCCGGTCACCGTAACCGATCCCCTTTCAATCAGATCGTGATCCCAGATTTTCTTCTTATTTTTGGCAGAGTTTACAAGAGGCTCTTGGTACTCGTTTGCATTTGATTACAGCATATCATCCTCAGACAGATGGACAGTCAGAACGTACTATTCAGACATTAGAGGATATGTTGAGAGCTGTAGTGATGGATTTTGGTATTGGTTGGCAGGATTCGTTACCACTTGTGGAGTTTTCTTATAACAGTTATCAAGTGAGCATTGGAATGTCACAATTTGAAGCACTATATGGCAGGAAATATAGATCTCCTCTGTATTGGGACGATTTATCTGAAGCACCAATTGTAGGACCTGATATGATAAGAGATATGACAGAGAAGGTGAAATTGATTCAGAGTCGTATGAGAGCTGCTCAGGATAGGCAGGCTAAGTATGCGAACATCAGGAGACGGCCGTTGATTTTTGAGAAAGGTGACAGAGTTTTTCTGAAAATATCTCCTTTCCGTGGTACAGTTAGATTTGGAAAGAAGGGTAAATTATCACCGAGATTCATAGGTCCGTATGAGATTTTGGAACGTGTTGGTGATTTGGCTTATAGATTAGCTCTTCCTCCTGCATTCTCAGGTGTTCATGATGTTTTTCATGTGTCCATGTTGAGGAAATATCATCCAAATCCATCTCATGTGCTTCCACCTGATGAGGTTGAGTTAGACAAGACTTTGAGCTATATTGAGAGACCGATTCAAATTCTAGACAGAAAAGATAAGCAACTCAGAAATAAATTGATACCGTTGATTAAAGTACAGTGGAACAGATATGGTGTCGAAGAGGCAACTTAGGAATTAGAAGATAAAATGAGACAAAAATATCAAGAGTTATTCCAATGAAGTACGATTCTATTCTCGGTTTTTATTTTCAGTATTGATTATTACATGTTAGACTTGAAAGAGATGATTGATTTCGAGGACGAAATCTGTTTTTAGAGGGGAAAAATTGTAATGCCCGAATTTTGAAATATTGTGGCATTAGTTGTGATGGTTTATGACTTTACGTTATGGTATAAATGGTAATGAATGTTATAGAATGGAATAGATAATTGATGGGTAGAATGAAAGGTTGAATTTGAGCTAAATAGGTGATGGAAGTGCAGAAACGGTATCAAAAATGTGGCAGTAGTTGTGGTTTTTACCATAATGTTTTGTAGATTGATCCAATTGATGTGAGGCCACTTTTATTAGAAAGATAAGACATAAGGCTATAACTTTCATTTTTTCGAGTTTTGTTCAAATCATTAGAGAAGACGAGCCAAAAGCGCCCCGAAGTGTGTCGTGCGTATCGTCGTTCCTACAATGACACATGTTGGGAGATTGAGCATAACTTTTTACTCAGACCTCCAAATGACATGAGGCTAATTGGAGTTGCAAGCCAAGACATAGGGCTACAACATTGTAGTTTACCACTTTCGCAAATTCTGAAGTTAAAAATACGTTTTGGGCAGAATTCCGCGATCCATCGCGCAGGATTCGGCGCCCTAGCGCGCGGGGTGCTGAAATTTTGGGTGTTTGGGCAGCAAGGGGTGCGCGGCTGCACCAAATCACGCGCCATGGCACCCAGTACTTGTACAAAAAAACTTGTTTTGAGGTTTGGATGGTATATATTTGATTGGGGAATGATTTTTGTATCATTTTCTCTTCTCTTTTTCCTACTCCATCGGTTTAGAGCTAGGGTTCTTCATTTTTCCTTTCATCTTATAATTTCTTCTTCAATCTATGGGAGATTTGTTCAAGGAAATTATGAAATGAAGTTAGATTTGTGATCCTCTCTCCAAGGTCTTCAAGATGGTGTAAGTATGTTATANCCTTGGAGAGAGGATCACAAATCTAACTTCATTTCATAATTTCCTTGAACAAATCTCCCATAGATTGAAGAAGAAATTAGAAGATGAAAGGAAAAATGAAGAACCCTAGCTCTAAACCGATGGAGTAGGAAAAAGAGAAGAGAAAATGATACAAAAATCATTCCCCAATCAAATATATACCATCCAAACCTCAAAACACGTTTTTTTGTACAAGTACTGGGCGCCATGGCGCGTGATTTTGGCGCAGCCGCGCGCCCCTTGCTGCCCAAACACCAAAATTTCAGCACTG
>NC_133306.1:15604334-15677714 GCF_012295235.1 Primulina huaijiensis
TTGATTTGCATCATGACATTGCATATTGAGCCACTTGTTGATTCAGATTTGATATGGCGGAGGTCGCCTTGATATATTGATTTGTTGGACGTATGGGGCTATAGTTGAGTTGGCATAGTGTATGCGGAGGTCGCTGCTATGGCCTGAACACTCTCTATAGGCGCACCATAGTCCTGGGATTGTAGAACACAGCACCCCACCCCGAGCGGATGAGTCGGTGGATGTTGCTGGGTGATTCTATTCCCTTGGGTACCCTATGACCAGATGATTCACTTGATCTTGAGATTTATTGATAGTCCACAGCTTATGATCATGCATTGCATTATATTGCATCTTTATGAATTTATATGAAATATTTGAAAATTTAACTCTCTTTTGTGATTGATTGTATTATACTGGGTTTATACTCTCCGGCATGTCTTGTACCTCTTGTTTTCATGTGCTTGACGGTAAGTGAGGTGAGGCTTGGGATGCCAGAGTCCAGCTCCAAGCGAGGAGATACGAGTTAAAGTGGGATTCTCGGGTCTTAGGAGCTATGTGATGATGTTTGGATTTCTTTGGTTCACTACTTCATGTTGGCATGTTGAAAATTTATATTTCAAACATTTGAGACAATTAAATTATTTTGTCGATGTTTATGTAAGTTTGTGAACAAAAAATTATGTATTTTACTCAATCATTTGGTGTGTGACAATTATAATTATTAGTATTAGATATCGGACCCGGGGCCCCAGAATAAATGCGCCTGATCAGACTAAACCACAGTACTGGGCTGGCAGGGATGTCCACTACCACATACATGAGATCCCTGGTCATGCTTTACTGGGTGGATTGGTCCCTGGTCATGCTTTACCGCTTGTCAAATATTGATCTAAACCTGTTCATGCTTTACCGGGGTGGAGAGGTTCTTGGCTACATTCACCGACTTCCAAACCCGTTCATAGTTGGTCACAAGACATTTCGCATACCTCAAAAACTTAAAACATTTTCTTTTTGCACGTCGAATATACTTAAAAAGCGTCAAGGGATTCGTTGGAACGCTCTGGACATGCTGCCCTAAACAAAGCAGCAAAGATTCAGGAGATTCCAACGAAGCCTGCAACCAAAACTTGAGAAAACGTGAAGATCATGCACAAATTTTCACAGCTTGAGCGGTTTTGCGATAAAAATCATATCTCTCTCATTTCTTATAATAAAATTACAAATTTACTGTCAAATCGAAGATAACACAGATTAATACAAATCATATGTTGAAAAAATTTCTAGAAAACCAATCTATAAGTCGCAGAATTCGAAATAACAAAGAGTGACGGATTTTATGACACAAAAATTTCACAGCTTGTGCAGTCCCACAAAAATGATTATAACTCAGTCGTTTCTTGTCTAAAAATTACGAATATACCGTCAAATTGAAGGTATTAAAAAGTCCTACGTTTTATGTGTTGAACGGTTTTCAAGAAAATCACCTGAAAATTCTCAGTATTCGAAAAGATAACAGACTTAGTTTTTGAGATCCAAAATTGTTTCAAACATTTTTTCTCAAACGTTTGCATAACATACACATGTTTTTCATACAATATACATCAAAATAATTACTACGACAAGATCGATGCAAAAATGAAAGAATATACATGCCTTTGATCTTTAAAACTCACTATATGGCGAATAACAAAACGACGTGGTGCGGGAAGGGATCCAGGCGACTTGAGGAACGATTTTGCTGATAAAATCAACGTGTGGTTGCTTAAATAATTTGAAGGAGAGGGTGGTTGCTGGACAAAGAACTAAGGATCCTACCAATTCTCTGCAAAAAAAAAAAATGAATGGGTGCAAGAGATGTGTGTGCATATGCCAAGTGTGTGTGTATACATAGTGCATGTGTGTGTGAGTGTAACGTGTGTGTGTGTGTGTGTGTGTGTGTGTGTGTGGGTTAGTGGGGAGGACATTAAAGGGTTTAGTTAGGATATTAAAATACTAATAATCAATTAGGATACTAAATAAAATACTAATTCTCCACTAAAATAATAGCATCCCTAAAATTGAATTAAAATACACATGTGTTAAACCTTAAAAGTTTAAAATCTTAAAATCATCGTATTAGTCACGATTACTTAACTTCTTCAACGTGTCATATTTTCATCACTTTATAAAATTTAAACATGCATATAATATTTTTCTTTTAAACCAAGCATGCTACATATCTTTTAAATGTCCACGTTAAATCATAAAATTCATAAACATTTTAAAAATAACATTTTAACATATAAAAATTCATAAACATTCCAAATAATCATATTAGCATATAAAACAGCATTCAGAACACTGTCATGACATTTGCTGATTTCAAAGCGTAAAATGACTGTTTACCTCTAGACGTAGAATTTCACATTTTTGACATTTTCTTAATTTCATTGACTCTAACATGTCCTAAATAATTATTTAGAATTACATGAATTTTCTCATATTTTTATTTGGCTTAAATCGAGAACTTTTAAATTAATCTTTAAATGTGACGTATTAATGCATTTTAATCTCGAATTAAACGAAACCTTAATATAAAATTCCCAAATTAAAAAATTAGACTTTTAAAAATTATTTTAGCTTAAATATAATTTTCCATAATTTTATAAAGCTTAAAACTAGGCGTTTCAATCAATTCGTTAATTAACGTTTCGTGCGACGATAAAATCACGGATAAATCCAAAACTCGTTATTTTGATCCCAAATTTTAAGCATAACCTTTTTATAATTTATTCTACCATTCCAAGTCATGAGCCACACCCGTGGACCCATGGATTCATTTTTAGCCTAAAATTTTTGTTTTTGACACCAAATCGAACCACACGAGCCAACTCCCAAAATACTCAAGCCACGCCCGAGCCACCTTGAGCCAAACCCGAGCCAACCCACCTAGGAACCCTCTTGACCAACCTTGACCCATAAAACCTAGCTCTAGCTTGCTCAAAACCTGCTGGAACCGAACCCACAATCTCTGTGTGTGTGTGAGAGACTCCATGTAGTTCTAGGACTCCTAGCCAACCTAGGACACCTCCTGCCGAGTCACCACCGAGCCCACCTGACCCTGACCATCCCTGGACCACGCCAAATCCAGCCAATTGAACTCACACATGAACCACCCGAAGTAAACAGAAGCTACACGTTTGGTCGCCACTCACGCTACAAGACTCCTAGCCACCCTAGGACTCCTCTAGCCACTTAACCAGAGATCACATCGGACCCTCACCAACCCTGGGCCATGCCCAGACCTAGCCTAAGCCTAGCCCAGCCCCTGAACACAAGCAGTGAGCCCCTTCAAACAAGAACAAGCTGTGCGCCTTCCTCCCGTGAGTTGCTGCTGTCAACTTTGCGTAGAGGCTTCTACCCAGGCCACCACTGAGCCCAGCCCTTCCTAGCCATCCCTAGACCATCCTTGGCCACCGTCCAGACCACCTAGCCCAGCCCTCTCTCAAGCTTCCCTCTGCAAGCTCTCGACCAAGCAGGAACAAGCTATGGGATGAGTCCTATCAACAGAGGACTCTCCTCCAGCCCTGCTGCGCGAGTTCTAACTCTGCTAGGGCCCCTCATAGGACCTAACCATGCCTCATAGGCTCCCTAATCAAGACGTGGACGAGCCCCAAGTGACCATGCATAGCAACCAAGCCCCTTGAATTTGTACAACCTACCCAAACTTACGTTGCTTTCTTTATTAATTCCCACGGTTCCAGCTTGATGTTTCCTTCAATTTTATCATGTTTTGTTCAAGTTTCAATCATATTTTATCATGTATTGGCAGCATGTCCATTGGATTTAAAAATCATTATCAAACCAAGCCTAAAATCGTTAAAACTTTGAAAATACGTAACGTACCGTAAAATAATCGAACCCATGTATTTTTCATGCAAAACATAATAAAATAAATACTATGGTGTGATAAATGTTTGAAAGAAAGAAATATGGCGTGCCTTTGCGTTTTAAACGCACGATTTTTACGTTGGCGATTGAAGAACGACGACGAGAAACAACGGCTTGAAAACTCTATCAAACTTGATGTTTTTTTTTCCTTCAACTTTTGATGTGTGTGTCGTGTGTTTATGCTAATAGGGGAGAGTTTTAATTGTGAAGGAGAGTGGGGCGTGAGTTTGCTTGAGATTATAGGGTAGGTTTAGGCTTAAATAAGAATTAAAAACACTAATCAAAAGTTTAGGCCCATTAGGAAAGTTATTAGGCCCAAATAGCCCATTATTGTTTAATTAAAAATATTTAAAATAATTTGGTTTAAAAAAATTTGTGAATTTATTAGTCGGATTGCCAAAACGTTCGTATTTTTGTTAAAAATCCAACATCGATAAAAATTACGTCCCGGCGTATAAAATTACTTCAAAACAAAATATTTTCAAAATTAAGTATAAGCATCACTCATATTTTAAATAATTAAAATTAATTATTTAATAAAAACATTTTACATTTTTTTTCAGCCCTCGGTCTTCGTTCTTCGATCGCAACTTGAATAATCCTTAAAATACAGTTTTATGCATAATGACAATAAAATCCTATTAAACATATAATCAAGCATATCATATAATCAATTAAGCAATTAAAATAAATTAATTAGCCATTTATCAGAATTCCTAGATTTGCATGCAGTTGGATTACCTCGTCTTAATTTTGGACTTTACAATTCTTCCCCTCTTAAATAAAATTTCGTCCTCGAAATTCGCTTCTCCTTAATAACCCAAAGTTTAGATTCTAGTATCCCAAAAATCCATGCTTCCGCTGCGCTAGTTTGATAAAACTTAAGTTCCATAATGTCCTTATGTCTCCTTGATCCCGATTAAATTCTAATAACCAATTTAACATTTCATGCAATTGAAAGCAATATAAAAATGTTAAATAACTAGGTTACCCGTAATAAGCGTAGTGTCTCCCTCCTTTCCAGCTTCTTCAGCATTCATAACATATGCTCTTCCAACAGTAGGTGCATTCTTCTTCAGGCAATCAGCAGCCTTGTGCCCTTCCTCCTTGCATGTGAAGCATCGAAAAGATCCCCACATGCACTTGCCAAAATGAAAGCGATTACACTCTTGGCATGGTTTCCTCTCAAAAGGTTTCGGTACTCCAGGTTGTTGTGGCTTTGGTGGTCCTGGCTGCTGGACTTGACCTTGGGGCTGTTGAGGCCCTTGAGGTCTTGGAGGACCCATATATGGTTTCTTGTTTGGCTGATTATTATTGTGATGGTGCTGCCTTTTGCGCTGTAACTCAAACTCAATGTCCTTCAAGAATTTCTTAGACTGGAATGCATAAGTAACGACAGTAGCATAATTCAACGGACGCATCATCATAACATTATTCTGAATGGTAGGTCGTAGCCCATCCATGAAGTGTCTAAGCTTCTCCGCAGGATCCCTCGCAACAAGGGGTACAAAGTGACAACCCCTATCAAATTTTTTCACAAACTCAGCAACAGTCAAGTCTCCCTAACGGAGGCTCATAAACTCTCTCTTCAGTCGCCCTCTAACATCAGCAGTGAAATATTTCTCATAGAATATCTCTTTGAATTGAGCCAAGTAAGTGTACGTAGCAAGATTAACACCCTGCTCGGCTCCTTCCCACCATAAAGAAGCGTCGACTCTAAGCAGATAAGTGATACAACTCACACGGTCAGCATTCCCCATATTCAGATAACAAAAGTGTACCTCAAGTGAACGAATCCAACTCTTAGCAGCAAAGGGATCGGTGGTGCCAGAGAATTCCTTTGGTCCTAGCCTCTGGAACTGATCATATATGTCATGCTATGGCCTATGTGCTTGCTGCATCTGCTGTAACTGCTGCTGTAACTGCTGCTCAAAGAAACGAGCCATCACCTCTAACGCACGAGTAGCAGCATCCCCTGGAGGAGGTGGTGGGAGTGCATTCCCTTGATGGTTCACACTATTCTCAGCTCGGTTCTCACTAATAGGGGCACGTCTAGGAGGTATTTTATCTGAACTTTTTTCCAAATTCTAACGTAACCAACATGCATTTAAATCTAGGTTTTCTAATCATGTGACATATCCTAATCCCTTTTAGAAATTTAAGCATACAAAGCATATGTACTCAAAAAGCTAGTAAACATGTATATTATTCATGTAATCAATCAGGTAACATCATATTAAATCATATAAAGCATGTAAAAACTTACAAATTGAGGCTTGACGACTGATCTTCCTGGCGCTAATGGTGGCACAACCCTTTACAGGACCTTTGCTCTGATACCAACTTAAATGTCCCATAACTTAATTGCTTGAAAAGTACTAGAAAGATTTTTTTTTTAAACCTCTACCCTTCAGCCGATTTACTCCAATATTTATATAAAATATTTTTCACCATTTTAAAATAATAAATCCAACTAGTATTTGAAAAACAAAAAAATCGTCAAATCATCTAACATTTTACCAAACCTATAAAGCAATAAATTTGAAAAGTATCATTCTCTCAAAACCCCTGAAAAGCATAAATAAAAAGTCTTAAAATCTTTTAACGTAAATCATAAGCTTAAAATCATGAGTACGGAAAAGTAGAAGCGCTGGTCCTCGGGTTATGTGCACCTCCAGTCTAGTCAAATCAGGCATCGAAGCCTCCCTCAATGTTATTATCATACACACCTGCATCAATCACACCTAGTGAGTCTAAAGACTCAACACGTCATATTCTTGATAACAAATAATACGTATAAAACCACATGCAACAGTGAAAAATATTTATACCTACAAATAACGTTTCCATGTCATGGATTAACTCTAAAACATGAACATTTTTCGTAAACATTTTCGTGATGCATAAGCTTTTAAAAATATTTTAATATCATCTTCAACATATTCATATACATATTATCATCAACATATATGTGTTCCTTTTTCATTTTGTTAAATTCCGATCGTTAATTGTTACTTTCGTGTTCATCTACGTCTATGTCTACGTGGGCGATGGATTCATCTACATGTAACCACAGTACTGGGCGGCGGGGACACCAGCAACACTCTCACTGGTCAACTGGGCCTTGGCCTTACGTATTAACATATCATCAAATACATATACATATTCATATCCGTATCCAAGAAAACACGATCGTCGGACTCCCACTCGGACCATAACCCTCACGAAATTTCCAACATATCATCGTATTAGTCACAATTACTTCACTTCCTTCAACGTTTCATATTTTAATCACTTTATAAATTTAAACATGCATATAATGTTTTTCTTTTAAACCAAGCATGCAACATGTCTTTTAAATGTCCACGTTAAATCTTAAAATTCGTAAATGTTTTAAAAATAACATTTTAACATATAAAAATTCATAAATATTCCAAATAATCATATTAGCATATAAAACAGAATTCAGGACACTGCCATGATGTTTACTGACTTCAAGGCGTAAAATGACTGTTTTACCCATTGACGTAGAATTTCACGTTTTTGACATTTTCTTAATTTCATTGACTCTAACATGTCGCAAATAATTATTTAGGCTTACATGAATTTTCTCATATTTTTATTTGGCTTAAATCGAGGACTTTTATAAAATTTTTAAATTAAAAACTTAGACTTTAAATAATTATTTTAGCTTTAATACAATTTTCCATAATTTTATAAAGCTTAAAACTAGGCGTTTCAATTAATTCGTTAATTAACGTTTCGTGCGGCGATAAAATCGCGGATTAATCCAAAACTCGTTATTTTGATCCCAAATTTTAAACATAACCTTTTAATGATTTATTCTACCCTTCCAGGTCATGAGCCACACACGTGGACCCATAGATTCATTTCTAGCCGTAAATTTTTGTTTTTGACACCTAATCGAACCACCCGAGCCAACTCCCAAAATACTCAAGTCACGCCATAGCCACCTTGAGCCAAACCCGAGCCAACCAACCTAGGCACCCTCTTGATCGACCCTGACCCATAGAACCTAGCCCTATCTTGCTCAAAACCTGCTGGAACCGAACCCACAATCTGTGTGTGTGTGTGTGAGACTCCATGTATTTCTAGGACTCCTAGCCAACCTACGACACCTCATGCCGAGCCACCACCGAGCCCACCTGACCTTGACCATCCTTGGACCACTCCCAGCCCCTAAAAAGCCCATCCCAGCCACTTGAACCCACGCACGAACCACCCGAAGTAAACAGAAGCTACATGTTTGGTCGCCACTCACGCTACAAGACTCCTAGCCACCCTAGGACTCCTCTAGCCACTTAACCAGTGACACATCGAACCCTCACCGACCCTGGGCCTTGCCCAAACCAAGCCTAAGCCTATCCCAGCTCTTGAACCCAAGCAGCGAGCCCCTTGAAACAAGAACAAGCTGTGCGCCTTCATCCCGTGAGTTGCTGCTGTCAACTTTGCGTGGAGGCTTCTACCCAGGCCACCACTGAGCCCAGCCCTTCCTAGCCATCCCTAGACCATCCTTGGCCACCGTCCAGACCACCTAGCCCAGCCCTCTTTCAAGCTTCCCTCTGCAAGCTCTCGACAAAGCAGGAACAAGCTATGGGATGAGTCCTATCAACCGAGGACTCTCCTCCAGCCCTGCTGCGCGAGTTCTAACTCTGCTAGGGCCCCTCATAGGACCTAACCATGCCTCATAGGCTCCCTAATCAAGACGTGGACGAGCCCCAAGTGACCATGCATAGCAACCAAGCCCCTTGAATTTGTACAACCTACCCAAACTTACGTTCCTTTCTTTATTAATTCCCACGATTCCAGCTTGATGTTCCCTTCAATTTTATCATGTTTTGTTCAGGTTTCAATCATATTTTATCATGTATTGGCAGCATGTCCATGGGATTCAAAAATCGTTTTCAAACCAAGCGTAAAATCGTTACAACTTTGAAAATACGTAACGTACCGTAAAATAATCGAACTCATGTATTTTTCATTCAAAACATAATAAAATAAATACTATGGTGTGATAGATGTTTGAAAGAAAGAAATATGGCGTGCCTTTGCATTTTAAACGCACGATTTTTACGTTGGCGATTGAAAAACGATGAAGAGGAACGACGGCTTGAAAACTCTATCAAACTTGATGCTTTTTTTTTTCCTTCAAATTTTGATGTGTGTGCCGTGTGTTTATGCTAGTAGGGGAGAGTTTTAATTGTGAAGTAGAGTGGGGCGTGAGTTTGCTTGAGATAATGGGGTAGGTTTAGGCTTAAATAAAAATTAAAAACACTAATAAAAAGTTTAGGTCCAATAGGAAAGTTATTAGGCCCAAATAGCCCATTAGTATTTAATTAAAAATATTTAAAATAATTTGGTTTAACTAAGTTTGTGAATTTATTAGTCGGGTTGCCAAAATGTTTGTATTTTTGTTAAAAATCCAACACCGATAAAAATTACGCCCGGCATATAAAATCACCTCAAAATCCCATATTTTCAAAATTAAGTATAAGCATCACTCATATTTTAAATAATTAAAATTAATTATTTAATAAAAATATTTTACATTTTTTTTTCAGCCTTCGATCTTCGTTCTTCGATCGCAACTTGTATAATCCTTAAAAATACAGTTTTATGCATAATGACAATAATATCCTATTTAACATATAATCATGCATCTCATATAATCAATTAAGTAATTAAAATAAATTAATTAGCCACTTATCAGAATTCCTAGATTTGCATGCAGTTGGATTACGTCGTCTTAATTTTTGACTTTACAGTCCCAACTCTGTCAAGAATTTCGAATGGCCTAATAAATCTCGCACTCAGCTTGCCTCTCTTCCCAAACCTCATAAAACCCTTCATAGGTTCTATCGTAATGAATACATGATCTCCTACGGCAAACTCAAGATCCCTTCTTCTCTTGTCAGCATAACTCTTTTGACGACTCTGAGCGGTCTTCATCATGTCTCGGATCTTGACCACCATATCTGCAGTCTGGTGAACAATCTCTGGACCAAGTTCCGATCTCTCACCGACTTCATCTCAATGAATCGGCGATCTGCACTTCCTCCCATACAGTGCCTCGTATTCCCAATTTCCATGGAAATCGATCACACAAGCTCGCAACAGATCTTCCAATATCTGAATCACTCGCTCAGACTTGCCATTTATCTGAGGGTGGAATGCAGTACTGAATAGCAACTTCGTCCCCATGGTTGCATGTAAACTCTTCCAGAATGACGATGTAAATCTCGGGTCCCTGTGAAACATGATAGAAACGGGGATCCCGTGCAATCGAACAATCTCCCCGATATAGAGCTAAGCATACTGAGTCATGGAGAAAGTCGTCTTCACCGGTAAGAAATGTGCCGACTTAGTAAGTCAATCCACTATAACCCAAATGACATTGGATCCTCTGACTGACCTCGGTAAACCAACAACGAAATCCATGGTAATATTCTCCCATTTCCACTCGGGGATAGGGAGCGGATTAAGCATTCCTGCTATTCTCTGATGCTCTGCTTTCACTTGCTGACAAGTGAGACATTCAGATACAAATCAACGGATGTCTCGCTTCATACCTGGCCACCAATACAACATCTGCAAATCCTTGTACATCTTTGTACCCCTTGGATGAACGGAATACGGAGATGCATGCGCCTCTGTCAAAATATCTGTTCTGATCTAATCAACACTGGGCACCCACATCCTCCCTCTGTATTTCACAATACCATCACTGTATAAAGTACACTGCCCTTGGCCTCATCCTTCAGTCTCCATTTCTGTAACTGTTCATCTGAAGGTTGACCTCTACAGATTAGTCTAGCAAGGAAGACTGGGCTGTCAGATTGGACAGCTTAGGAGCTCTACCCTTAGGATAAACTTCTAGGCCAAACCTCTGAATCTCTGACTGAAGAGATCTCTGCACTGACAGCTGTGCTACGACTTCAAATTTTCTACTCAAGGCATCTTCCACAACATTAGCTTTCCCCGGATGGTAGCTAATTTCACAATCGTAGTCTTTCACTAGTTCCAACCATCGTCTTTTGTCTCATATTCAGTTCTTTCTGCGTAAAGAAATACTTTATACTCTTGTGATCAGTGAATATCTGTCATTTTTTGCCTTACAAATAATGTCTCCATATTTTCAATGCAAAGACAACGGCAGCTAACTCAATATCATGATTCGGGTAGTTCTTCTCATGCACTTTCAACTATCTGGAGGCATAAGCTATAAACCGACTGTGCTGCATCAATATTGCGCCTAAACCAAGCTTAGAAGCATCGGTATATAGAACAAAATTTCCTTGTCCTGCTGGCATGGCTAACATCGGCGCTGTGATAAGAGCTTACTTAAAAGTATCAAAACTCTTCTGACACTCTCCACTCCATATTAATTTAGCATTCTTCTTAGTCAATGAAGAAAGTGGCACTGCAATCGGGGAAAATCCCTGAATAAATTTCCTGTAATAGCCTGCCAAGACTAGGAAACTGCGAATCTCTGACGCATTCTTCGGCTCAATCAATTCTTTAACTGCTGCCACTTTAGCTTGATCTACCTCAATACCACTACTAGATATTTTATGACCCAAAAATGCTACTTTCTCCAACCAGAATTCACACTTACTAAATTTTACAAACAACTTGCTAGTTTGCAAGACCTGCAAAATTGTACCCAAATGTTGACCGTGCTCCTCATGGCTCTTCGAGTAGATAAGAATGTCGTCAATGAACACTATGACAAACTGATCTAGGTAGGGCTGAACTACTCGATTCATCAAGTCCATAAAAATTGCTGGAGCATTCGTCAGTCTGAATGGCATCAATAAGAACCCGTAATGCCCATATCTAGTTCTGAAGGATGTCCTATGAACATCTGCATCTTTTACCTTCAGCTGATGATACTCAGATCGCAGATCTATCTTAGAGAACACTGTGGCTCCCTGCAACTGATCGAACAAGTCCTCGATCCTTGGAAGTGGGTATTTGATCTTGATCATTACCTTGTTCAGTTCTCGGTAATCGATACACAATCTCAGCACCCATCTTTCTTCTTTACGAAGAGCACTAGTGCGCCCCATGGTGAGAAACTAGGGCGGAAAAATTCTTTATCTAGGAATTCTTGAATTTGCTGTTTGAGCTCTAACATCTCAGCTGAAGCTAAACGATATGGTGTCTTAGAGATTGGCATGGTACCTGGCACAAGGTCAATGGAAAACTCCACCTCTCTCTCTGGTGGAAGTCCTGTGACTTCATCAGATAAAACGTCAAGAAAATCTCTGACTATTGGTACATCAAATATCGATGGAGTGGGTGCGTCAGGCAATGAAACAATCCTGGCAAAGAAAGCCTGACACCCTTTAAGAATAAGTCTTCGTGCCTGCATGCAAGAGATTATGCGAAGGAAACTCCTCCATCTATTTGGCTCAAAAAGAAACTGCTCCATGCCCAACGGTCTTACCAGCACTAACCTTTTTTGAAATTCAATCAGATCACTGTTCTTCGTCAGCCAGTCCATTCCCAAAATGATATCTAATTCTGGCATCGGCAACACAATCAAGTCGGCATACACTAGGTGGACATGCAGTTCAAGATCAATGTCTCTAACCACGCTAGTAGCTGATAACTCTTCCTCTGATAGGACTGTCACTGAATTGTTTACGTCGAGTCCAATGGACTTGACATCCAGATGATTAGCGAACGTCCCCGAGATAAAAGAGTGTGTGGCACCTGAATCTATCAGGGACTTCATGGAAACTCTCTTTATGAAAATATTTCCTGAGAGACGTTAGCACAACACACAAAGCTTACATCCAAAAATACTAATCTTAAACTCATGCATAGTTGAAAATCTCTACACAATTCACCAAAAATACTAACTAGCACAAAAATAATCCCAAAAAAAATTCGAAACATGCTAAACAAAATAACACTGTGCTGAATTAAATAAGTTACCAGTGTACAGGTTCGTATCTGGGTTCTCCTCCTCTGTCTGCATGGCAAACACTCTTCCTTGGGTAGACTGCCTCCACTGCGGGCAGTTTCTTAGCATATGGTCGCTGGTTCCACATTTGAAGCATTTGCTCGATCCCCGTAAACACTATCCCGGATGAAGGCGGTCGCATTTCGGGCACACTGGGTACTCACCGGGCTTAAGCGGAGCCTTCTGCTGAGGAATAGGACCCCTGACTTTTGGCGGTCTGAAATGGCCTCTTCCCTTGTTGTCCTTGGAAAGGCCTCTTATACTGGGGTCGTTGCTGCTGCTGCTGCTGCTGCTGAGGTGCCTGATAGGGCCTCTTGCCCTACCTATCACTCTCGATGTCTTTTTGGTCCTGTTCTGCCGCCAAGGCTCTAGACACAGCAATGGCATAAGTAACAGGACTAGAAACTCTCATCACATCACGGCACAAGATCGACCGTAATCCATCAATAAAATGCCTCAGCTTCTCCCGGGCATCATTTGCAATCAGGGGCACAAAGTGACACCTACTCTCGAACTTCCTGACGAACTCCGCCACGCTGTTGTCTCCCTGTCGCAACGTCATGAACTCTCTGGTCAGGCGGGAGTGTACTTTCTCAGTGAAGTACTTGGAGTAGAAGACCGCTTTGAAACCAGTCCACGTCAGTGTTTGCAAGTTCACTGACACTAATGCGCTCTCCCACCACAGTCTGGTGTCTCCGGTCAGAAGGAATGTGGCACACCTGACCTTGTCTGCATCTTACTGCTCCATAAATGCAAAAATTACCTCGATGGACTTAATCCACCCTTCAGCTATCATCGGGTCAGTAGTCCCCGAGAACTCCTTCGGATCCATTCTCCTAAACCTCTCATAAACCGTCTCTGGTCTGGGACTCGCCCTTGTGTCTGCTGCAGTCTGGTTCCCCGCAAACTGTGCGAAGAACTAAGTCATTCCTGCAAGCATCTGAGCCTGCATATCTGGGGGTGAACGAGAAGGAGTGGCACTCTCCCCATCATGAGTTTCTCTATTTTCATCCCTTGCTTCACGGGAAACCATATGTCTAGGAGGCATACTATTCAATTATTTACCCAACACATAAACTCAACATGCATGAACATAATATCTATATCATAAGATGCACATAATTCGAGCCTAAAATATGTACATGCTGAAATCATGACTTGAAGCTTACTACATGAAAGATTTTAAAACGTTAAAACTTACAGACTTGAAGTGTGACTTCATGAGCTTCTTGCAACTGACAGTAGGCATAACCCTTCACAAGAACACTGCTCTAATACCAACTGTGACATACCGTATTTATGAAATAATTGAAATTTGCGGAAAAAAAATTATTAAATAAATAGTAAACTTTCAAATTGCGATAACGATAATCTACTCGTCAAAAATATTTAAAGTACAACCATTATAACCAAAGTTTGGAACAAAAGCACTTGTTTAAACATCATAAAGATATCACGTGAAAATCAATCAGAGTAGTTGAAATTTGCATAAAAATTCTTGAAACGTAGGCGGTCCTCGAATTTAGCCTCTGTGCAGTCCGAGCTAGCTCACTGATCCCCACCTCTCATCTCCTCATGCTCGTACTCACCTGCGTCGATCAATTATAGTGATTTTACAGACTCAACATGTATAAACTGAGAACAAAAAATAATACTTAATAAAACCACATGCATTTTTAAAGTAGACCATACAAACATGAATGTAAACGTACTAACATAAACATAGATGTGCCAACATATCGTAAAACTTTTCATAAAAATACTTGGATCATCCATACTTGAACATGCATAAACATAATCATTTTGTGTATAGATATGTTTCAAAGCAAGTGACACGTAACATAAATGCGCCTGATCAGACTAAACCATAGTACTGGGTGGGCAGGGATGTCCACTACCACATACATGAGATCCCCAGTCATGCTTTACCGGGTGGATTGGTCCTTGGTCATGCTTTACCATTTTCTAATCTTGATCTAAACCCGGTCATGCTTTACCGGGGTGGAGAGATCCTCGGCCACGTTCACCGACTTCCAAACCAGTTCATAGTTGGTCACAAGACATTTCGCATACCTCAAAAACATAAAACATTGTCTTTTTGCACGTCGAACATACTTAAAAAGCGTCGAGGGCTTCGTTGGAACGCTCTGGATATGCTGCCCTAAACGAAGCAGCAAAGATTCAGGAGATCCCAACGAAGCCTGCAACCAAAACTTGAGAAAACGTGAAGATCATGCACAAATTTTCACAGCTTGAGTGGTTTTACGATAAAAATCATATCTATCTCATTTCGTATCAAAAAATTACGAATTTACCGTCAAATCGAAGATAACACAGATTATTACAAATCATATGTTAAAAATATTTCCAGAAAACTAACCTATAAGTCATAGAATTCGAAATAACAGAGAGTGACGGATTTTATGACACAGAAATTTCACAGCTTGTGCAGTCCCACGAAAATGATCATAAATCGCTCGTTTCTTGTCTAAAAATCACGAATTTAACGTCAAATCAAAGGTATAAAAAATTTCTACATTTTATATGTTGAAATTTTTTCTAGAAAATTGACCGAAAACTCTCAGTATTCGAAAAGACAGCAGGCTCAGTTTTTGAGATCCAAAATTTTGATCCAAAATCGTTTCAAACATTTTTGCTCAAACGTTTCCATAACATACACTTGTTTTTCATATAATATACATCAAAATAATTACTATGACAAGATCGATGCAAAAAGAAAGAATATACATGTTTTTTATCTTTAAAACTCACGGCACGGCGAATAACGAAACGACGCGGTGCGGGAAGCGATCCGGGCGAATTAAGGCATGATTTTGCTGCTAAAATCAACGTGTGGTTGCTGATATAATTTGAAGGGGAGTGTGGATGCTGGACAAAGAACTAAGAACCCTACCAATTCTCTCCAAAAAGAAATGAAAGGGTGTAAGATATGTGTGTGTGCATAGGCCAAGTGTTTGTGTATATATAGTGCATGTGTGTGTGAGTGTAACGTGTGTGTGTGTGTTAGTGGGTTAGTGGGAACGACATTAAAGGGTTTAATTAGGATATTAAAATACTAATAATCAATTAGTATACTAAATAAAATACTAATTCCCCACTAAAATAATAGCATCTCTAAATTTGAATTAAAATACACATGTGTTAAACCTTAAAAGTTTAAAATTTTAAAATCACTTAATAAATTCAAGTATTTAAAAATGCTAAAAACTTAATAAATCATTTTAAAATACCACTTTCTTGACCTGAAATAAAATACCACATTTTAAAATTGCCTAAATCGTCTCCGGTCTCCTTTCCTCGATCCCGCATTAAATTTTCTCCTGAAATATGAAACTCGAGAAAACATTTTAACGCCTATTACATAAACTTGTAATAATTCAAAATAATGCAATTTCATAAATCATGTGTCGCTAAAAATCATTTTAAAATTAATTAAATAAGTAATAATTTAAATAAATGCATGGGTTTTACGTGTACTGATTTTGGGCTTTACACCTTATGTGCCATGGCTATTTAAATGTAAGGTAAGGTCCAAAAATTAAGACGACGTAATCCAACTGCATACAAATCTAGGAAATATGAAAAATGAGTAATTAATTGATTTTAATTGCTTAATTGATTATGTGGCATACATGCTCATATGTTAAATAGGATTTTTTGGTCATTATGCATAGAAATGTATTTTTAAGGATTATTCGAGTTGCGATCGAAGAACGGAGACCGAGGGCTGAAAAACGTAAAAAATTTTTATTAAATAATTGATTTTAATTATTAAAAATATTGACGGATCGTGTGCTCTGTACCTTAGGGGTTCTGTCAACACAATAAATCAATGAGCTGCAATAGCTCGTGTTCTAAGAATGTATACATCGATGATTTAGATCAAGTTTGGTATTAAACCAAGCGGAAAACACTTGAAATAATCATTCGTTAAGAAAACTGATATGTTTTATATACTATGCAACTAAAGAACTGAATTTACAGGAAAATAAGTTAGAGCTTATATCAGTTCAGTTATGGACAGAGCTGAACTGATATCAACTGAACTGATCAAATCAGTTAAGAACAAAACAAGCAGTCAAACAGTTAAAAGACACAGGATATGTTTATGAATGTTCGGAGACTTCAACTGCTCCTACGTCACTCCTTCTACCTCCACGGGTATGATACACTAGAAGACTTAGATTTATACAACACCTTGATCCTACACAGCTTAGGACTTACCCACTGCCTAACTGAACTCCTAGTCTAGACCGAAGGCAGCATCTTCCAGCCAACACTTGTTTAACGTCTATGTGTCAAAGACTACATACACAACTTTATTGTCTTTGTGCAAGAGTGTAATTTGGGTGGTGGTGTGTGTGTGCATGTGTGTGAGAACTGAACAATGAACACTACCCGAAAGTGTTCTCACACACTGAGGGAAATAAGCTTCTAATCTAAGCTGATATAACTTTGAAGTGTTCCCTCACAACTGGGCTGATTACTTCTTGTAAGCTGATACGCGATATGCATGCCCTTCTTCTTTGTTGTATTCTCTCATTTTGACACACTGTGTTTATCGTTGTATTTCTGAGTCTTCACTGATCTTCTATTTATAGGCGGGAAGCTTGATCGTAAAGTGAGACTCAATTATTGTATCCGTTGCATATTGAATTTGTTCCTTGGAATCCATTCCGGAACTTTTGGCTTTAAGCTTCTGATGCAACGTTCATAATTGTACTGTGATAGTACAATTGCTTTTGTACCTTTGCGCACAGCTGCAATCCATAAATAAGCTGTCGAATGCCGCAACTGGTCTGCACCTAACTGAAGTTCTGAACTGGTCTTGTTGCGGTGAGGTGAAATCAGTTGGCTCTTCAGCTTAACTAATTTCACTGATTCAGTTGAACTGGTCAGTTTGTGTGATCAGTTTGGTAATTCAGCGATCAGTTAGACCATGATAACATCCGATTTTGTCCAACTGACGTGAAATACGACTTGTTTCAAATTGCGTTTTCTGATCAGTTTAGTTGGCGGATTGTCATTTGGATCATCCATCTGGGAGATATCAACAAAATATAGAAGCTCGCCAGAAATTCAGTTTGTGCAGAATTCAGTTTCAACTTGCTTCTTGTGTTAACAACTTCACACTTGAGTAAATATGTTAGAAACACAATAACAAGTTTTGTTAACATCAAAATCAAGATTGCGAACTTGAAAAGTTCCAACAATCTCTCCCTTTTTGATGATCACAAAACTTGGATAAACAATCAACTCAACTAACATATTTCTCACCCTTTTTGGGTGAATCAAAAAGTCATATTTTCAAAACATTTTAAACAAAATTTTCTCCCACTCAATATTTAAAAATAATAACTCCATTAAAATTTTAATGAGTTCTCCCCCTATATTTTTTAAAATTTGAAAATTATAAAAGAAGAAAGATAACTAACCAATTTTCTCCATGGCTCATTTTCTGCTGCAGCACATATGCTCTGCCTTCAACGAATAAATTGTATTTTCTCGAGCATAACTAGGCTGCAAATTTTATACCGCTGTAAACCTCTACAAGTCTAGTTTGCAACGCAAAACGCAATTTGTCATTTGGACACTCGAGCAAGGAGATATGTCATTTTCCTAAAGTCGCTGCAAGCAACGCGAAAATTCAGTTTTGCATATATATGTGTAAAAAATCTGAAATTTTCGATTTTAAACATCAAAATCAGTTTCAATGCTCTTTAAAGAACAACCTGCTCTGATACCAATTGTTGGGATCTATTAGGGGGGCAATCGTTGAGCTTCAATAGCTCGGTTCTTAAAATATTGATCACCGAGGAACTAAATCGAGTTTGATATGAAATCAAGCGGAAAACACTCGAAATAATCCTTCATAGAAACTAATTAAATATTTTGTAAAGTATTTAAAATATATGCAAGTTGAATGAGTTAAAATATTTTAGTTAAAGCATTTTATCAAACACTTGGTATGCAATATTTTGATAATTGAATAACACATAAAATACTTCAACAAGACATCTTTAAAACTATGAAAATGATAAGTAAATGCAATAAACAAATAGACACGAATTTGTTTATGGATGTTCGGAGACTTCAAATTCTCCTACGTCACCCCTTTCTTCCCCTTGGGAAGGATTCACTTGAAGACTTTGATTTATACAACTCTTTGTACAAACCCATTCAGCTAGGACTTACCCACTGCCTAAACGGAACTCCTAGCACTCAAGATTGTATGCAGCACCTCACAATCAGCATATTGTTTAATGTCTCATATGCAAAGACTACATACACAAGTTTATTGTCTTTGTGCAAGACTCACTCAACTATTCTTTGAAGTTCAACTCTCTTGTATATGTGTGAGTGATTGTATGTGAGGAATTTTCCTTTACAGTGTACATCTCAAATGTATCCTCACACAAGGGCTTGTGCTCTCAACTAGCTGATTTTTTTCATGCTAACTGTCCATGCTTTGAATACTCTTCAAAAGCTCTTGTTTGATCTTCAATATGTTGTATTTATAAGCCCCAACAATGAGATATATACGTTAGACACAAGAATATGACCGTTTGGAAAGTTTTTGTACTATTTCTGAAATTGTAACGGTCAAATTCGTCTTGCTGGGTATTTTTCCGACTGGTCAACTCTGGTCAACTAGTCAACTCAACTGGTCGTTCAGTTCAACTGGTCAGCAGCTGGTTCGGTTCGGTTCAGTTCAGTTGGTCAGCTGCTGATTCGGTTCAGTTCAACTGATTCAATTTGTCTGGTTCAGTTCAACTGTTCTGGTTCAACTGGTCTTCAGCTGGTCTGGTTCAGCTCAACTGGTTCGGTTCAGTTCAGTTTCAGCTTGTGTGCTGAAATCAGCCTAGCTGATTTCAGTTTGTGTCAAACTAATAGCTTCATCGTCATTTATCAGCCTCTTAAACTTTGATTCAGACTTTGACTTTTGAAGATGATTTGTATATCCTTGTCTTATCTTTTCAACACATACTGAATCGCTTCATTTCAATAACTGAGCTGAGAGATATGACCAAAATACCGCAACTGCTCAAACCCAACTGATTGCTGTTTTTGTGTGATCAATTCGGTAATTCAGCGATGAGTTAGACCATGATAACATCCGATTTTGACCAACTGACATGAAATACGACTTGTTCCAAATTGCGTTTTCTAATCAGTCTAGTTAGAGGATTGTCATTTGGATCATCCAGCTGGGAGATATCAACAAAATATATAAGTTCGCCAGAAATTCAGTTTTTAACTGATTTCACTGATTCAGTTGAACTAGTCAGTTTGTGCGATCAGTTAGCGATTTCAGTTAGCATCTCGATCGCTTCAGTTTCGACTATTTCAGCTGATGTGCACTTAAGGTAGATTATTAGAAACAAAATAACAAGTTTTGTTAACATCAAAATTAAGCAAAGATTGCGAACTTGAAAAGTTCCAACAAATATGAGTGATGATTTTTCATATTTTTGAAAATGAGGGGTTTTGAGGTGATTTTATACGCCGGGACGTAAATTTTATCGGTGTTGGGTTTTCAACAAAAATACAAACGTTTTGGCAACCCGCCTAATAAATTCACAAACGTATTTAAACAAAATTGTTTTTAATAAGTTACTTAAGCACTGATGGGCCTAAATTACCTACATGATGGGCTTAAGCTTAATTAGTGAATACTTAACTATATATTATACAAAACCCACCCCAAATCCCCCACATTTTCACGCCACTTTCTGAATTTCTTTCACCCTCAAATTCCCCTCATCATACACGACACACACACATCAAAAACTCAAGGAGAAAAGTTAAGTGATTCAAGGAAAAAAATTCAAGTCTAGGCTCTCCTCATCCCCGTTCTTCGTCGTCAACGTATATTCATGCATTTAAAACACAAAGGCACGCTATACATCTCTTTTTCTTATCTATCACATCGTATTATCGTTTTAAATATCGTGTGCATGAAAAACATGAAGTTCTTTTGAATATTTTCGGAATATTGCATATACATGTATTAAATTCATTAATTTTGATCCAAAAACTTGTTCTATACGTGTTAAGGGGCTGCCATGATGTTAAGTGATGATCAAGTAAAGTTTTTGGCATGATTTAGAGTCCTAGAGACACACCATACTCACGGAACCACAAATGAATCAAGCTGGAACCGATATTGTTGTCTTAGGGTCATGGGGTTTGGTTTTCACGTGCAAGGGGCTGGCTTGGTCTTGGCTTGTGGTCAGGGCTAGCCAGGGACGTGGTTCAGTTGAGGGGCGAGCTTTAACCAGGTTGGGGCTCTAGTTGTGAGGGTTGGGAGGAGTCTTACTCCACTAGGACTCTTACCCGAGAGCGCATAGCTTGCGCAGATGGTGCAGGGAGATGGGCTCGGTTCAGGGCTCAGGGGCTAGGCTAGGGTGAGATTTTAGGGTCCTAGGAAGGTGCACTAGAGGTTGGTTTAGGGGCTGGGGAGTCGGCTAGGTTCCTAAGTTCACAAACAAGGAGTCCATGCAGGTTGAAACTCTCGGCCGCTGCATATTCATGGGAAGGGGCTCACATTTTTTTGTTGTGGTCTTATCCTAGGGTCCCGAGGGTCCAGTAGGGTGCACTAAAGGGTTGGTCAGGGTTTGGCTCAAGGTGGCTTGAGGGTGGCTTGACAAAATCGAGACATGGCTCGGGTGGGACTTTTGTAGGCCAGTTTAGGGTTTTCTAAACTAAAATAAATCGAAACATGGCTCACGGGGGTCGAGTCATGGTTCATAAGGGCTAAAATAATATAAAAAGACTAAGTTTTGAATTTACGAATTTTATATTAAAGTTTGAGATTTTTTCGGGATTAAAACACCGTCAAAACGATTAATTAAAGATAAATTAAAAAGTCTCGTTTTAAGCTAAATAAAATTATGAGAATTTTTATTTCAGCTTAAATAATTATTTGGGACATGTTAGAGTCAATGAAATCAAGAAAAAGTCAAAAACGTAAAATGTCGCGTCCAAGGTAAAACGGTCTTTTTACACTTGAAAATTAGTAAATGTCATGGTAGTGCTCTAAATGTTGTTTTTATGATATTATGATTATTTTTAAATGATTATGAATTTTACATGAGGAAATTATGAGTTTTAAATGTCTATTTGATTTTTATGATTTAAGGAAGACATTTAAAAGACAAGTGGCAAGCTTGGTTTCAAAAACAAAAAGGTTATGTTATGCATGATTTTATAAAGTAATGAGAATGTAAAAATTGAAGGAAATGAAGTAATTGTGACTATTGAGGTATGAGGTTTGAGGTAAGAATGGGAATATCGTGAGGGAAAAGGCCCTAGAGGGAGCCCGACGATCGTATTTCTATTTGATGATGATAGGCCAGGGCCCAGTTGACCGGCGAGAATGTTGCTCGTGTCCCCCGCCGCCCAGTACTGCGATTTCATGTAGATGGATCCATCGACTTTTTGAGGTTTGAGGAAAGTCAAAATTAACGATCTGAATTCAATGAAGGAAAAAGAAAATGTTTATGATCATGATAAAAGGTTTTATGTTATGTCATGTTTAGGAAAAAGAAAAAGATTAAGGTCTATGTTTGCATGTCATGAAAATGTTATCTTTACGTAAAAGTAGTTTCACTGTTGCTTGTGATTTTATACATATTATTTGTTATAAAGATTATGATGTGTTGAGTGTTTAGACTCACAAGGTGTGATGGATGCCAGTGAGTTTGAGGGAGGTCTTGATGGATGATCTGACTAGACTGAAGGTGCACACAACTCGAGGACCAGCGCTTCTACTTTTTTCTGCATTTATGATTCATGATTCACGATTCACGTTAAAGATTTTAAGACTATTTATTTATGTTTTTGAGAGGTTTAATATGGGCTATACTTTTCAAATTTATTACTTTTTAGGTTTGGTAAAACATTTGACGATTTCATTTTATGACTATTTCACTTGATTTTTAAAATACTAATTGGTTGATGTTTTATTTTAAGGGGTAAAATATTTTATAAAAATATTTTATGTAGTATATGTATAGGGCCGATATATTGAGTGAAAAAAAAATTCTAGTACTTTTTAAGCAATAAAAAGGACAGACGTTTCATCTAATTATTAGAAATAGTGAGAGATCAAGACTGGAAGATGGTGGCCCCGATGCACAAGATGAATACATATAAAATATTGGAAGCTCTTGTATTAAGTTCCATTTGCATCCCTACATTCACCTAGGTTTTTTGGGCCTGGATCCATGTCTGGCTCACATGGATCTAATAGTGTTGGCGATCGATCATCCTTATTTATTGTTGAATGTCATGTTATGATATATATGTGGTATATAGTAGTATGCATGTATGTATATTATTATATAATATAGTTGCATGAATCCGTCAAACATACAAACTCGTGGCAAGAGATTTGAAATTAAAATGATGAGACAATTTTAAAATTAAAATCCCTCATTTTGAATACGATTCAAAATTTATATCAAACCACATAAGTAAAAATTAAAAGAGTTTAATTTATTTTTGCCTTCCATCAACCGTGGTTGCATGTTGATCGCTACCCACGGACAGTGTCTGGCTCATATTATTCGGGAGGCCTGGACGCCGTAAAGTTGTGACTTCCACCGAACATATGATGTGAATTGAGTGGACCTCCCATGACTTTGGCTCATATTATTGGGAGAAATCATGGTGACCGTCTACTACAAATCAATATTGATGGGTCGGTTTGACACGTGAAAATAAACGGCGTCATATTATTGGGTCCTAATTAAACGTGAGGCAAAACACGCGGAGGTTGCATAGGGACGTAATTGAATTCTACTTTTTAAAACTACAATCGGTTGATATTATCCGGGATTATAATTGGCTAATTGGACTCTACGTGCCCATTAAAGAAATACGATTTGCCTTTTCCATCAGAGAGTGGTGGAAATGTCAAAATATTGGGAGAGAAATTTATAAAATAAAATCAATATTTTATATCTTATAATTATTTTAAAATAATCAGCAATCATTATTCTGTTTCCATATCAGTATATTTTCGCTTTCGTCACATAATCCATTTCTGTTATTAACAATCCAACCGAATCTAATTTTCAAGACTGGTTGGTAAATTGTTCTGAATTCAGAGAAAGTTGCATACACACTAATGTCAGTTTTGCTGAGCTGACAAAGCATGCAAGATGATAGGACCATAGTATGCAAGCAAAAGTGTAACATGCTCGCTTCTATGTCAAATGAATTGTAGCTACAGTTTGAGGAAACGTTGAATGTTGCTGACATTCGAATGCACGTGCAAGAGTTTCATGGTGCTTGAAACTCTTACAATGATGCACACCACTTTCAAGTAGCTCATGACTACACGCATGCAAGATGGGACTCTGGCCCATGAGCGTGGTGTACATATTACTGGGCTTATTGAGAATGTGGTGGGCCTGGATTATGTGATTCCTAACGAGTTACTTGATGACATCAATTTGTTGTCTTTCTTTTTTCATTTGACGGGGTTATGGTGAACTTCAATTTGAATAAGATAGACTATAGCCATGAAGAGCTAGTCAGTACGCTTATGACTTATGAGATCACCATGAAACAAGAAAATATTGTTTTTCTAATGGGCCTCTCGCCAGGACGAAAAATGGCCCACAAGGTAAGGAAAAGAAATGTTCTGCCCCTCACAAGAAAAACAAACCCAATAAGAGGCAAAACTCTGAAAGACACTTAAAAGGCCTACAAAGATCGATAAGTCGGAACATATTTATTTTACTGCAAGAAGTCCGCACATAAGCAATTATATGCACCAGAAATGTTTTGGAAATGATAAGTGAATGTCCAAATAAACATGATTTCAACAACAAACAAATGAAAGTTAGATAATCCAAATCTCGCACAAATATGGCACGCTAGACTATGTCACATTTTCCAAAGAAGGATGCACAAACTAGTGGGAGAAGGCATGTTTGACTTGTGAGACATAATTTCTCTACCTACTTGTAATTCTTGTCTAAAAGGAAAAATGACAAAGACTACATTCAATGGAAACGTGGAACGTGCACATGGTCTACTTGATTTGATCCACACAGACGTTTGTGGCCCGCTAAGTGTTAGCACAAAATATGGGCAATCCTACTTCACTATCTTTACTGATGACCATTCGAGATATGTGTATGTTTATTTGATGAAACACAAATCTGAAGCAATTGAAAGGTTCAAAGAATTCAGATCAGAAGTAGAAAAATAGCTAGAAAAGAGTATTAAGACACTTCGATCTGATCGGGGTAGAGATTACTTGAATGCTGAATTTTTGGGTTATTTAAATGAGAATGAGATTCTATCACAGTGGACTTCACCAGCAACACCACAATGAATGGTGTTTCTAAACGTCGTAATCGAACCTTGATGGACATGGTTCGATCCATGATGGGATTCACTGAATTGCCTANGTGGATCGAACCATGTCCATCAAGGTTCGATTACGACGTTTAGAAACACCATTCATTGTGGTGTTGCTGGTGAAGTCCACTGTGATAGAATCTCATTCTCATTTAAATAACCCAAAAATTCAGCATTCAAGTAATCTCTACCCCGATCAGATCGAAGTGTCTTAATACTCTTTTCTNTTTGTGTGTTTAATTAAATTGTTTTAATTGCATGGATTAAATATGGTGTGCATGTTTACAAATTTAAAATGTACTCTTCTACATGAATGCAAAAAACTGTATTTTTAAAGGTTATCGAGATGCGATCGAAGAACGGAGGACCGGAGACGACTAAGGTGTTAAAATTTTAAAAGCTAAATTTTTATTTTTACTTAAGAAAATATTTATTTTAAATATTTTAAGAATTATTGCATTTTTAAGGTAAAGTTTAAATTAATTAGAGGGAGCAATGGATTTTTGTATTTCATAAAAGATTTTTGTAAATAGATATTTTTAAATCCTTTAATTTGAAGCCTAATGATTTTATTAATTTTAATGGGCCTAATTTATTAATTAAAAAAAAACTAGTGTTGATTAAGCCCATTAATTAAAAAGTTAAAAAGCCTTTTTGTTTTTATTTATTTATTTAAACCTAAACCCACACACACACCTAAACTACTACATACACAATACACCGAAACACACACTAGTTACGTAAAAACAAAAAAAATCGGGAAGAAACTAGCGGCCAATGAAGGGAAGGAAGGCAAGAAAGTTTTTGATTTTTTTTCTCCATCGTTCTTCGTTTTTCTTCCTCGTTCTTCCTTCCATCAACGATCACCCGATCCCATGCATCCCAAGTTGGGTTTTTGGTAGAGTTTTGACAAGAGAAAAGGGTAGAAAAAAAATAAAAATCGTCCTCCGTTCGTCGCCGACTTTCACCGCTACGGTATACGTATTTCGAACGTTTTAAACGCAATGGCACGCCATACTTCTTCATTTTCTCATCTTTTACACCATATTATGTATGTTTAATCATGTGTTCATGAAAAATATGAATCCCTCCCTGTATTTTCGTTTTTATGGCTTGTGCATACCAAAACTTTGATTTTGATGCATTAAAACTTATGGTTATGATGCACAAAGGGGCTGCTATGGTCGAGGCAAGATAGGGTTTGAACAAACTAGGGCTTCGAAAATTAAGTTTAGAAAATTCAGTAGCTTCTTAGGCTTGTTCAAGGGTTATAATTGGCTTGATTTGGGTTGAATATGGGTTATTTAGGTGTCATTAAGCTTTGGTTCAAGTTTGGTAAAATTTCGAATCAATACGAGTCAAAACCAGGATGTACGTCTAAGCATTAATAACGAATAATCAAGAATTAATTGAAACGCATAGATTTAAGTTTAATAAAATTATTGAAAATCATATTTAAGCTCAAATAATTATTAAAAGGCTAAGTTTTTAATTTGAGAATTTTATATTAAAGTTTGGGATTTTTGGGGATTAAAATGCCTTCAGAACGACTAATTATGAATTAATTAAAAAATATAGTTTTCAAGCTAAATAAAATTATGAAAATTTTAATTTAGGCTTAAATAATTATTTGGGACATGTTAGAGTCAATGAAATTAAGAAAAAGTCGCGTGAAATTTTACGTTTAGGGGTAAAACGGTCATTTTACACCTAGAAATTATTAAACGTCTCGGCAGTGCTGTGAATGCTGTTTTATATGCTAATATGATTATTTTAAATGTTTTATGGATGTTTTTATGATTTAATATGCTAAAATGTCTATTTTAAATGTTTATGGATTTTTAATATGCTAAAACGTTTATTTTATATGATTATGGATTTTTATGTCAAAATGTTTATTTTAAATGTTTACGATTTAATATGTTAAAATGTTGGTTTTAAATGTTTATGAATTTTTAGACGTTAAATTATGATTTTTAAATGTCTATGGATTTTTTTGATTTAAGTTGGACATTTAAAAGATATGTTGCATGTTTGGTTTCAAAAATAAAAACGATACGTATATGAATGATTTTTATTAAGTGATGATAACATGTTGAAGGACGTGAAGGGATTGTGACTAAATACGATGATATGTTGGAGATATCGTGAGGGTTATGGTCCTACTGGGAGCCCGACGATCGTATTTGCTTGGATACGGATACGAATACGAATATGGTGATATGCTTTGGGATAACGTGAGGGGAAAAGGCCCAAGAGGGAACCCATNTTTATGAAAAGTTTATGGAAAATGTTTTTTTAGTTTATGCATCATGAAATTGTTTATGAAAATGGTTTTGTTTAAAGTTTCTGCGTCTTCATGAAAATGATACTTTAAGTACAAATATTTTTGACTGTTACATGTGATCTATATTATGTAGTACTTGTTATCAAGGTTATGACGTGTTGAGTCTTTAGACTCACTAGGTGTGATTGATGCAGGTGATTATGATAATTATGCTAATGGAGGTCTTGATGGTTGACTTTGCTGGACTGAAGCTGCACATAACCCGAGGACCGACTCTAGTTTCCCGCACTAGTTATTATTTATGGTTTTAAGTTATGTTAAGAATATTTTTACGACTTTTATTTATGTTTTGAGAGGTTTTTGAGAGATTATAGTATGAGCTGTATTTCTCAAATATATAGTTGGTTGTTTTATTTTAAAATGATGTCCAAAATATTTTATGTAATTTTTGGTGGTTCGGCCGATGCTAGGGAGGTTTAAAAAAAAATTCTAGTACTTTTTAAAAAAACGAATAAGCAGATGTTTCAGTTGGTATCAGAGCAAAGGTCCTGTAAAGAGTTGTGCCACCATCAGTACCGGGAAGCTTAGTCGTCAAGCCTCAAACTTGTAAGTTTAAATGCTTTATATGATTTTATGATGTTACCTTCATAATTACATGGATAATATGTTTACGTCACATGTTTAATAGCTCTACGAGGATATATGATTTATATGCTTAGGAATTTTTATACGTGATACGATAGTAAATAAAAATAATTTTATCTTATCGCATGTTGGTTTTGTGGTGGAATTGGACTATGTTGATTTTTACTATATTGATTTTTTGGGTTTTAGTATTGACGTTCTACTTTTTGGGCCATAACTTAATCGTGAATATTATAAATATTTTTGGGACACATAGATTTTTCTAAGAAAATACTGATGACTCGTGGGTACTAGTTGAATTAATTTTGGGATTTAGACATAAGGAATAATGATTCGAGGACTGCGATGACCTTGGGAAGTAAGAAAATGTATAAATTGGGATTTTTAAATTTGATGAAAGGTAAGATTGGTTATAGGAACTTGATTTTCGGTAAATAAGTTTAAATTTATCGAAATCTATGTTATGGGAAACCCGTAAAAGAGAAATAAGAATGCCAAGTACTTATGGATTAATCCTAGGATTTTCGAATTTAAGGACCAATTAGGATAATTTTTGGGGAAATTAAGAATTTATTTTGCAATTGTTAAGGAAGTTGAGGACTAATTTAGCAATAAACGATAATTTGATGGTTTAATTGATAGGAATTTTTGATGATGTAGACTTTTAAGAATATTGAGAACCGTGGGATATCTTGGTTATATGGTTGTAAAGAATGCTAATCAAGGATTTTTAAGGATGAAACAATATTAGGCTTGAAAAATCTAAGCGTTAGCATATGCATTTGAGATTTTAAGATTGAAATTTGATAAGTTAATAAATATTTTGGGTATAAAATAAGAAAAATAATATACGATGAGTATGATCATCCATCTTTTAATATTGGGAATTGTAAGAAAAATTGAAATTCGAGGTTATAATAGTAATAGTACTAAGTCATTACGGGTCTTTTTAAGTTGCGATTTGAAAATAAGGATTTATAAGGAAAATTAATTGGGTTCAAGGAGACGTAAGGACATCATAAAGCTTAAGTTTTATCAGATTAGCCCAGCGAAAGCATGGATTTTTAGGATACAAGAACTAAGTTCAAACTTTTGATTATCAAGGATAAGCGAATTTCGAGGACGAAATTCAATTTAAGAGGGAAAGATTGTAACGCCCCGAAAATTCGAAGGTCCACACGAACCACATGTATACGAGTTATTAAATTGCTTGTGTATTTAATTAAATTGTTTTAATTGCATGGATTAAATATGGTGTGCATGTTTACAAATTTAAAATGTATTCTTCTACATGAATGCATAAAACTGTATTTTTAAAGGTTATCGAGATGCGATCGACGAACGGAGTACCGGAAACGACTAAGGTGTTAAAATTTTAAAAGCTAAATTTTTATTTTTACTTAAGAAAATATTTATTTTAAATATTTTAAGAATTATTGCATTTTTAAGGTAAAGTTTAAATTAATTAGAGGGAGCAATGGATTTTTGTATTTCAAAAAGGATTTTTGTAAATAGATATTTTTTAATCCTTTAATTTGAAGCCTAATGATTTTATTAATTTTAATGGGTCTAATTTATTAATTTTAAAAAAAACTAGTGTTGATTAAGCCCATTAATTAAAAAGTTAAAAAGCCTTTTTGTTTTTATTTATTTATTTAAACCTAAACCCACACACACCCCTAAACTACTACACACACAATACACCGAAACACACACTAGTTACGTAACAACAAAAAAAAATCGGGAAGAAACTAGCGGCCAATGAAGGGAAGGAAGGCAAGGAAGTTTTTGATTTTTTTTCTCCATCGTTCTTCGCTTTTGATGATGTAGACTTTTAAGAATATTGAGAACCGTGGGATATCTTGGTTATAGGGTTGTAAAGAATGCTAATCAAGGATTTTTAAGGATGAAACAATATTAGGCTTGAAAAATCTAAGCGTTAGCATATGCATTTGAGATTTTAAGATTGAAATTTGATAAGTTAATAAATATTTTGGGTATAAAATAAGAAAAATAATATACGATGAGTATGATCATCCATCTTTTAATATTGGGAATTGTAAGAAAAATTGAAATTCGAGGTTATAATAGTAATAGTACTAAGTCATTACGGGTCTTTTTAAGTTGCGATTTGAAAATAAGGATTTATAAGGAAAATTAATTGGGTTCAAGGAGACGTAAGGACATCATAAAGCTTAAGTTTTATCAGAGTAGCCCAGCGAAAGCGTGGATTTTTAGGATACAAGAACTAAGTCCAAACTTTTGATTATCAAGGATAAGCGAATTTCGAGGACGAAATTCAATTTAAGAGGGGAAGATTGTAACGCCCCGAAAATTCGAAGGTCCACGCGAACCACATGCATACGAGTTATTAAATTGCTTGTGTATTTAATTAAATTGTTTTAATTGCATGGATTAAATATGGTGTGCATGTTTACAAATTTAAAATGTACTCTTCTACATGAATGCATAAAACTGTATTTTTAAAGGTTATCGAGATGCGATCGAGGAACGGAGGACCGGAAACGACTAAGGTGTTAAAATTTTAAAAGCTAAATTTTTATTTTTACTTAAGAAAATATTTATTTTAAATATTTTAATAATTATTGCATTTTTAAGGTCAAGTTTAAATTAATTAGAGGGAGCAATGGATTTTTGTATTTCAAAAAGTATTTTTGTAAATAGATATTTTTTAATCCTTTAATTTGAAGCCTAATGATTTTATTAATTTTAATGGGCCTAATTTATTAATTTAAAAAAAAAACTAGTGTTGATTAAGCCCATTAATTAAAAAGTTAAAAAGCCTTTTTGTTTTTATTTATTTATTTAAACCTAAATCCACACACACCCCTAAACTACTACACACACAATACACCGAAACACACACTAGTTACGTAACAACAACAAAAAATCGGGAAGAAACTAGCGGCCAATGAAGGGAAGGAAGGCAAGGAAGTTTTTGATTTTTTTTCTCCATCGTTCTTCGCTTTTATTCCTCGTTCTTCCTTCCATCAACGTTCACCCGACTCCCATGCATCCCAAGGTTGGTTTTTGGTAGAGTTTTGACAAGAGAAAAGGGTAGAAAAAAAATAGAAATCGTCCTCCGTTCGTCGCCGACTTTCACCGCTACGGTATTCGTATTTCGAATGTTTTAAATGCAAAGGCACGCCATAATTCTTCTTTTTCTCATCTTTCACACCATATTATGTATGTTTAATCATGTGTGCATGAAAAATATGAATCCCTCCATGTATTTTCGTTTTTATGGCTTGTGCATACCAAAACTTTGATTTTGATGCATTAAAACTTATGGTTATGATGCATAAATGGGCTGCCATGGTAGGGCTACGGGAAGGGATGTTTTTCCACATGTTTAAGGGTCCTTAGGTGCATGTTTAAGGGTTGGACAAGATAGGGTAGCAACATGAACAAAAATATTGAGTTTCATGGGTTGGGTTGTTTTGGCTATGGTTCTTAGAATCACATGGCTCTTAGCTGCTGTTGGGATGTGTTCAATGGTCCTAGGAGAGTCTAGTCATGGTCTTATACGGGCTGTGCAAGGGCTTGTTGTTAGAGTAGATGTCCTGTAATCCAACTGTTGGCTAGGGAATTTATTGACTCAGTTGTAATAAACAATCTTTATTTTAATATAATTTACTTTTTAATGGTTTTGTTGTACTTTATCTGTATACCCATGCAAGCAGCATAGATAAAGTCCTTGATTATGCTTTAATACAAATGAATCGTAATTCGATGTTGAAACTCATTTGTAAACACTGCATATTCTAAATTCGTTCCTAGTCGATTCAGCCGCCTAAAACAGGGATAAAGGTCGCTCGAGCTCGAGACTAGCATCTGTGATGTTGTGTACTGCGTTTCTTGGTAAGGGCATAGAGATGTCCAAACATACAGATGGGTAGTCATATGATGATTATACTGAACAACCCTCCCTCGGACTTTCCAAGTGGTTATCATTCATCGAGAGGATAAGTCCGTGGTTATGATTGTACACCATTAGTCCTTACGACCCGGGACAACACTGAGGCTCTATATGCTAGGGCTGTGCTTTGACTCGTTTACCGACTCCAGGAGAGTCATCAGGTGGCGAGGTTGGGTATAGTTGCGACACATATAGGAGCCAGTGCATTGTAGTCGGGGATTCACCGCTCACCTACGGGTGTGGATATCCTATGTGATCTAATGTAATAATAGTGCATGGAATCTCTGGCCAGAGTATGAGATGTACATTGAAGAAGGAGTTCTCCAATAGTACACGCGATGCCACTATTATAGTTATCACATAGTTATCGAATTAATATGCAACCCTCGATGAACCAATGGTTGCAGATTCGATCGGGATATATGAGATGAAGGGACCGTACTGTACGTTAATCATAATCGACTGGTTCTTGCAGGCACTATCAGTGATACCTAGGGGATCATGGGGCGATGCTACTAGACGCTCTTACCATGATCCGATGGGTGCAATCAGAAATGAGTTCTGACATTCTTGATCAAGGTGTTGATGAAAAGAATGGGGCTAACTAGGGTAAGCCCGAATAAGAATAAATGTTATTCTGAATCACAAGGAGTTGTGAACCCACGGCTAGCTGTATCCCTGAACCATTGAGGGTCACACAAGTACTGGATCATTTGTTCCCGTTGAGAGAATAAATTCAAGTAGTTGAATTTATATATTATAGTAAATTCAAGGAGTTGAATTTATGATAATTAAATTTTGAGAGAATAAATTCAAGATGTTGAATTTATATTATGATATAGTAAATTCAAGGAGTTGAATTTATGATAATTAAATTTTGAGAAAATAAATTCAAGGAGTTGAATTTATGAGATTGTAAATTCAAGAAGTTGAATTTATGAAATTTGGAGAAAATAAATTCAATGAGTTGAATTTATAAAATTTGAGAATTTAATATATTAAACTCAAATGTTGGGTTTATTAGATATTAAATTTTAGAGGTGATATAAATTCAAGGAGTTGAATTTATAATTTAAATAATAAATTCAAATGTTGAATTTATAATGATTTAATTTATTAAACTCAAAAGTTGAGCTTATTAATTAATAAATTAAATATGGTGGATAATATGTTAATGGGCTTGTAGGAGTACAAGTCCAACATATTAAATAATTAAAGTTGTTAATGGACCTTAATTAATTGATTAAATTAGTGTGACTAACCCAATTAATTAATTAAGCCCATTAATGTTAATTAAAGGGCCCAATTATTATACTATAATAATTAGGTCATGGATTATTATAAATAGGGATTGAGAGTCAAAACCCTAGCCACCACCATAAGCAATTTTCGAAAATCAGCCTCTTCATCCTCCAAATATTTTCGGCCTCCTTGTTTTTCAAAAGTTGAGCCGTCTCTTGTTTTAATTAATCTCAACGCAAAACTTCTTCCAATTTTCTAGTGCAAATTGGAAGAGGAACAAATTTTCTGGTCGTGGACCTGATTAGAAGAATTAACAAAAGAGTTTTTGAAGAAAGTTCGTAGGGATTCATCAAGAGCTAATCCGTTTATACCGGATTAGTTGGAGCCAAGTGATTTAATTCACAAAGGTATAATATTCTAACTCCCTATGAATGTTTAATCGTAAAACCATACGAGCGTCTAAATCAAATATATTTTGATTGTCAAAATATAATAAAAAATTTTAAAACTTCCGCTGCGTTTGGGCGTGTAGAAAACTGAGATCCAACACTTGTTGGGTCGGCAAAGGGCTATGGTCGAGGCAAGATAGGGTTTGAACAAACTAGGGCTTCGAAAATTAAGTTTAGAAAATTCAGTAGCTTCTTAGGCTTGTTCAAGGGTTATAATTGGCTTGATTTGGGTTGAATATGGGTTATTTAGGTGTTATTAAGCTTTGGTTAAGTTTCGAGTCAATACGAGTCAAAACCGGGATATACGTCTAAGCATTAATAACGAATAATCAAGAATTAATTGAAACACATAGATTTAAGTTTAATAAAATTATGAAAAATTATATTTAAGCTCAAATAATTATTAAAAGGCTAAGTTTTTAATTTGGGAAATTTATATTAAGGTTTGGGATTTTTCGGGATTAAAATGCCTTCAGAATGACAAATTACGAATTAATTAAAAAGTCTAGTTTTCAAACTAAATAAAATTATGGAAATTTTAATTTAGGCTTAAATAATTATTTGGGGCATGTTAAAGTCAATGAAATTAATAAAAAGTCACGTGAAATTTTACGTCTAGGGGTAAAACGGTCATTTTACACCTAGAAATTAGTAAACTTCATGGCAGTGCTCTGAATGTTGTTTTATATGCTAATATGATTATTTTAAATGTTTATGGATGTTTTTATGATTTAATATGCTAAAATTTCTATTTTAAATGTTTATGGATTTTTAATATGCTAAAACGTTTATTTTATATGATTATGGATTTTTATGTCAAAATGTTTATTTTAAATGTTTACGATTTAATATGTTAAAATGTTGGTTTTAAATGTTTATGAATTTTTATACGTTAAATTATGATTTTTAAATGTCTATGGATTTTTATGATTTAAGTTGGACATTTAAAAGATATGTTGCATGCATGGTTTCAAAAATAAAAATGATACGTATATGCATGATTTTAATTAAGTGATGATAACATGTTGAAGGACGTGAAGGGATTGTGACTAAATACGATGATATGTTGGAGATATCGTGAGGGTTTTGGTCCCAGTGAGAGCCCGACTATCGTATTTCCTTGGATACGGATACGAATACGAATATGATGATATGCTTTGGGATAACGTCAGGGGAAAAGGCCCCAGAGGGAGCCCGTCTATGGGAGAAGGCCCCCGAGGGAGCCCCGACGATCGTGTTTCCATATGAGGATATGTTAATACGTAAGGCCAAGGCCAAGTTGACCGGTGAGAGTATTGCTGGTATCCCCACCGCCCATTACTGTGGTTACATGTAGATGGATCCATCGCCCAATACGTTTAAGAATACGAGTCACAATCACGATCTGAATTCAACCAACACGAATATGCATATGAACATGAATATGATATGAATACGAATATAAATATGAATATGAATATAAATATGAATATGAATATGAATATGTTAATATGAATATGGATATATTGATATGAAAGTGTTACGAAAATGTTTATGAAAAGTTTATGGAAAATGTTTTTTTAGTTTATGCATCTTGAAATTGTTTATGAAAATGGTTTTGTTGAAAGTTTCTGCATCTTCATGAAAACGGTATTTTAAGTACAAGTATTTTTCACTGTTGCATGTGATCTGTATTATGTAGTACTTGTTATCAAGGTTATGACGTCTTGAGTCTTTAGACTCACTAGGTGTGATTGATGTAGGTGATTATGATAATTATGCTAATGGAGGTCTTGATGGTTGACTTTGCTGGACTGAAGGTGCACATAACCCGAGGACCGACGCTAGTTTTCCGCACTAGTTATTATTTATGGTTTTAAGTTTTGTTAAGAATATTTTTATGACTTTTATTTATGTTTTGAGAGGTTTTTGAGAGATTATAGTATGAGCTGTATTTCTCAAATATATAGTTGGTTGTTTTATTTTAAAATGATGTCCAAAATATTTTATGTAATTTTTGGTGGTTCGGCCGATGCTAGGGAGGTTTAAAAAAAAGTTCTAGTACTTTTTAAGAAAACGAATAAGCAGATGTTTCAATAGAACTTGAAGAAATTCAAGATATTCCCTCAACTATAGAAGTTGAACCCAATCTCCAACAACCAGTTGTTGAAGTACAAGCTCCTAGAAGGTCTAATAGGGTTATTAGACCACCTGCAAGATATACGCTTCTTCATTAACAAAGCCATGATGAGACTTGTGTTGGATGTGATCCAATGAATTTTAAAGAAGCAATATCTGATTCTGATTCAACCAAATGGCTTGAAGCCATGCAGTCAGAAATGGACTCTATGTATTCAAACAGAATATGGACATTGGTGGATCCGCGTGAGGGAATCGTTCCCATAGGAAGCAAATGGATCTACAAAAGAAAGCTTGGAGCAGATGAGAAGGTATTGACATTCAAAGCAAGAATGGTTGCAAAAGATTATACTCAAAGGCAAGAAATTGACTATGAGGAAACTTTTTCACCAGTTGTTATGTTTAAGTCCATCAGAATACTACTAGCCATAGCACCATGGTATGACTATGAGATATGGCAAATGGATGTAAAGACTTCATTCCTCAATGGAGACATCAAAGAAGAAATTTATATGTCTCAACCTGAGGGATACACATCAGTAGGAAGTGAGCATAAGGTATGCAAACTTCAGAGATCAATATATGGTCTCAAGAAGGCATCAAGAAGTTGGAACCTCAGATTTGATAGCACTATCAAAGAAATTGGTTTGGCTAAGAATTCTGAGGAACCATGCGCGTACAAGAAAGTTAGTGGGAGTGCAGGGACATTTCTAGTACTTTATGTTGATAACATACTACTCATTGGGAATGATGTAGTATTACTGCAATAAACTAAAGTATGGTTAGAAAGTAAATTCTCCATGAAAGACATGATTGAAGCATCTTATGTATTGGGAATACAAATCTATAGAGATAGATCAAAAAGGATGCTAGGACTCACCCAAGCCACTTATATCGATACCATTTTGAAGTGATTCTATATGGAATATTCCCAGAGAGGATACTTACCAATGTGTCATGGTATTACTCTATCTAAAGCTATGTGTCCCAAAACTAATGAAGAGATAGAGATGATGACACGTATTCCATATGCATCAGCCATTGGTAGTATCATGTATGGTATGATATCGACACGTCCCGATGTTTCTTACGCTCTGAGTGTTACAATCATATATCAGGCGAACCCTGGTCCAATGCATTGGAATGCCGTGAAAGATATTCTTAAGTACTTGAGAAAGACTAAGAACTTGTTCATGGTCTGTGAGTTTGGAGAATTGAAATTGGAAGGCTGCACTGATTCTAGCTTCCAATGTGACGTAGATGATTAGAAATCGACCTCTAGCTTTGTATTCATTCTTAATTGTGCGGCTATCTCTTGGAAAAGTTCCAAGCAAGACACCGTTGCAGATTGCACCACTGAAGCTGAATACATTGCTGCATCTGCTGTAGCCAAAGAGGCAGTTTGGATGAGAAATTTTGTCCAAGAGTTTGGCGTTATTCCTAATGGAGTTAATCCAGTCCCGATGTACTGCGACAACACTGGTGCCGTTGCGCAAGCAAAGGAACCAAGGTCTCATCAGCGATCCAAACATATACTGAGGAAATTCCATATCATCCGGGAGATTGTGGGAAGAGGAGATATATCAGTCAAAAGAGTCCCCTCAGCAGATAATGTTGCTGATCCACTTAGACCATTGTTTGAGAAGCATCGCGAAGCAATGGGATTAAATTTTATGGGTAGTTGGCTCTAGGGCAAGTGGGAGATTGTCAGAGTAGATGTCCTGCAATCTAACTGTTGGCTAGGTATTTTATTTGTGCGGCCCCTTTACTTTAATGACAATTAATGATCAAACAATAATGGTTTGATTTAAAACTGAAGCGGAAATGGTTTAAAAATACTTTAAAACGGACCTCAGGGCCTAGAAAAATTTCGGCATGACCTCCCTGTAAGCAGGACATCCCGAAAAACTCAAGCAGCATTTTATATCAAAATATACTCCAACTAGAGTCATAAAACAAAAACCGAAGTCAACAACCTATAGCCGCACTGGCCAGGACTAACTTACCACATACTCACCAGATCATAAGAATCATAGGGTCGACTCAGAACATCACAAAAACAACCAAGTATCACTACAGATACACGGGGCATCTCCCCGGCAAATAAACTACAATACAAGACTGAAACAAACTCAAGACATACATATGGATTAACTGGGAAACTCCACTGACAGAACCAAGCAATCCAACCTCAATCCCGAGCTCCACTGGCGGAACCTTGGCCTGATGCTGCAAAACGACTCGGGAGATCTACCATGGTGCCAAATAGCAACCACAACAGCCCCCCCAGTAAACAACTGAGGTTAGAATTCTGGTATGAAACAGTTCAACAATAACAACAATAATCATAAATCATGCATAATCATATAATAAAATATAATATGCAATGCATGAAAAGCTCAACGAATAATCGGGATAACAGGAGCCAACAAACGGTACGATAACAACTGGAATAATGCTCGAGCAACAACACAGGGGAGCTACATCGTCATGCAGCTAAACCGCCCTGCCAAGTATGCGAGGTATGCCAAGCTGTGCTGAATAACACCCCTGACTCGGCCTCCCTACAGCTGATACGGTATAACAGGATGGCACAACAGAACAATTAGATGACCCAATCCCATCGCTCACCTCAAAAGGCTGCACTAACCACGAGATTGTTCAATCATATCTACGGTCTCATGTGTATAGGCCTATCAGCCACACAATGATCACGAGATAAACAACAGTGCCAGATAACAACGGATATCAACAATGGGCTAACAAGAACGATAGGGCTCAACAAGAATGTCATAAATGTATGCCCGATGCTAAATGCCAATAATATGTCATAATAATAAACATAGATCACAACGAAGGCATTTAACAATTTACAACAGTCAACAAGTCATAAACACGATCCATGTAACACAAAATGACAATTAAACATAATATATGTTTTACCGTCGTATGTTACCGAGCTGTAACATACCTATACCGATTGATAACGACAACAAGCTCAACTTTGATCTTCTCTGCCTAACAATAAGATGATATAACAAGTCGAGTAAATTTCTAATTCAATACAATATTTCCAAATTTCAGCTTGTACCTATGCTAAGTTTTAAGGTCAAAACTTAACCAAAATATACTTATCATACATGGTTGGAATCCTAACTTAAAAACCCATATTTCATCAGAAGATGTCAACAAGAAATTCAATCATCTTGACTTGGATAAACATCCACAACCAGAAATCTAGAAAAATGAATTCTGTTACAGTTTCAGATTCGGCACCTATGACCATAAAATTCATGTTTAACTCATGTTTTACCCAAATCAATATCCGCCAATTGGAAATGAAAGATAACTCAATTATCTATGTTTCTCTAGTTGAAACCATCTTCAGAATCTCAGTAGATTATTCTCAAAATTTTCAAGAACACACTGCTACTTCCGAATTCGCGGACATAATATCATACACTGAGCAGTTCCAGAAAAACAAGCATAACTTGCTCAATTCTTAATGTAATTTAACGAATCTTATATCATTACAAAGAAAACGCATAGCTCTACAACTTTTATATTAATTAAAAACCCAGACTCCGAGTGTAAACATGCCATAAACCCGAATTACAGTAGGTGTTGTACACAGCTCCGACACAGAATTCTATTTTGACACATTTTGGTAGAAAAATCATATCAAATCCGTTTCCTATCAAAATTTGATGATTCTAGTGGCTATAAACAGGAAACGTAAACCACTACAAAGTTTATTTAGGTCATTTCTACAAATTCAAGTTGTATAAATCGCAGCAACACAAAACGCTCACCCCAAAACCAAAAGAATTCGCGCAGAAACAGAGCGCCGGATCAGCAGCTTCGATGTACCCGAATCCTTGCTCAAACTTCGCGATTTCTAACTTAAATCAAAGCTTAGGATGTTAGGAAGACACGCCTTTAGACCGATTGAGATTTGGACGCCGGGCGGAGGAGTTATCGCGATTTTCACGCAGCTGCTCCAAGGGTTGCGAAAATTTGGGCTTCTTCTTTCTTTTTCCCTTTTTCCCTTCTCTCACTTCTTTTCTCTTTCAATGAGATGTGTGTATGTGTATGTATATTTATATATATTGTATATTTGATTACTCAAATAGTAACTCAAGCCCATTTATCTCGGTCTGTATTTATTTTGCTCTCGTGTGTTATTTAAACTCTATATGTATTTTATATCGTTAAATTCTCCGATATTCTAAAATACATATTTTTAACACACTTATTGAAATTATTTGGCATAAATAATTATTTTAATTTACAACTCAATAATTATTCTAATTATGCCAAAATTACCGGATAATTAATTACAGGGCCTTACACTTCTCCACCCTTAAAAAAAAATTTCGTCCTCGAAATTTCTGTTTATACACATACATCTTACACATGATACGAAACCAACAATACATTACTAAGAATCAAACAGATATGGATAAGAAGCTCTCATCTTCTCTTCTGTTTCCCACGTTGATTCTTCTACACCATGCCTCGACCACTGAACACGTACAAGTGGGATAACTTTATTGCGTAACACTTTATCTTTACGATCCAATATACAAACAGGATACTCAATATACTATAGAGACGGATCAAGTTCAACCTCATCAGGCTGAATCACATGAGACGGATCGGGCTCATACTTACGAAACATAGAAACATGGAAAACATCATGGATGCCAGACAATGACTGGGGCAAATCCAAACGATAAGCCCAAGTCCCAATACGCTCAACAATCTCGTAGGGGCCAACGAAACGAGGTGACAACTTACCTTTCATACCAAAACGAACAACACCTCTAAACGGAGAGATTCTCAGAAACACAAAATCTCCAACTTGAAATTCTAGAGGTCGACGACGTCTGTTAGCATAACTAGTTTGTCGATCTTGGGCAGCTTTCATTTTCTGACGAATCAACTGGACTTTATCATGGATTTCCTGAACAATGTCAGGTCCAGTCAACTGCTTCTCACCAAATTCATCCCAACAAAGAGGTGATCGACATCGTCTGCCGTACAAAGCTTCAAAAGGAGCCATACCAATAGTCACCTGAAAACTGTTTTTATAAGAAAATTCTACTAGTGGTAAAGCTTCTTGCCAACTGTCTTTGAAATCCATAACCACTGCTTGAAGCAGATCCTCGAGTGTCTGGATCGTGCGTTCTGTCTGACCATCTGTCTGAGGATGGTACGCAGTACTCATCGCAAGTCGGGTACCCATTTCTTTTTGGAAACTAGTCCAAAACTTGATGTGAATCTAGGGTCACGATCTGAAACAATTGCAACTGGAACTCCGTGAAGTCTTACAACATTTTCAATATACAGACGAGCCATCTTCTTGTACGAATACGTCATCTCATACGGAATAAAGTTTGCTGATTTAGATAATCTGTCGACAATCACCCAAATGGCATCGAAATGACGAGACGTACGTGGCGAATGTGTGACAAAATCCATAGCCACGTGTTCCCAGTTCCACTGAGGAACCTCAAGACTATGCAGTAATCCTCCATGTCTCATTCGTTCTGCTTTGACTTGCTGACAGATCATACAACGAGACACAAACTCAGCCACATCCTTTTTCATATTCTTCCACCAAAACAGAGGCCGTAGAATATGATACATTTTCCTGCCTCATGGGTGGATACTATATCGAGTACAATGAGCTTCTTTAAGGATGGTTGTACGCAATGCAGGAATATCTGGGACAACCAATCTACCATTCAACCGAAGAGAATCATCTTAGTGAAATGAGAAACCAGATTGGTGTCCTTGAGATACTAACTCATAAGATTTCAGAACTCGATCATCAGTTTTCTGAGCTGACTTTACAATCTGAATCAACTTTGGCTCAACAGAAATCTGAGATACACAAACAGCATTACCTTGGATTTGAAAATCCAACCCAGAAGTGCAAATATCCTCTCGTAACTTAGAAACATGAATCGAGGATAAATTAACTTCAACAACCTTACGGCTCAAAGCATCGGCAATGACATTCACTTTTCCCGGATGATACTGGATCTCACAATCATAATCTTTCAAAAGATCCATCCAACGTCTCTGTCTCATATTCAGATCTGACTGAGAGAACAGATACTTCAAGCTTTTGTGATCAGAATAGATTACAAATTGCTCCCCAAACAAATAATGTCTCCAAATCTTGAGAGCAAAAACAATAGCAGCCAATTCCAAGTCATGAACAGGATACTTAGACTCATGCGGTTTCAACTGACGAGAACCATAGGCCACTACTCTGCCATGCTGCATCAGAACACAACCTAGACCTCGATTAGACGCGTCGGTACAAACAACAAATCCTCCAGAACCACTCGGAATGGTAAGAACTGGTGCAGAAGTCAATCTCTTCTTCAACTCGACAAAACTTGACTCACATTCATCAGACCAAATGAATCTCTGATTTTTCTGAGTCAGTTGAGTGATAGGTCTAGCAATCTTTGAGAAATTTTCGATAAATCTTCGGTAATAACCAGCTAAACCCATGAAACTACGAATCTCTGGCACATTGGTCGGTCGTGCCCAGTTCAGAACTGCTTCCACATTACTTGGATCGACAGAAATACCATGTTGAGATATGACATGGCCCAGAAACACAACTTTATCTAACCAAAACTCACACTTGGATAGCTTGGCGTGCAACTGATTCTTTTGAAGAATTCGAAGAACTAATCTCAAGTGTTTGACATGCTCTTCCTCAGACTTGGAATAGACAAGAATATCATCGATGAATACAATCACAAAATGATCGAGATATTTACGAAATACTCGATTCATCAAGTCCATAAACACAGCAGGAGCATTGGTCAAACCAAAGGGCATAACCAAAAATTCAAAGTGTCTGTATCTCGTGCGAAAAGCTGTTTTCGGCCCATCTTCTTGTCTGACTCGCACTTGATGGTACCCAGAACGGAGATCAATCTTAGAATACACCGAAGTACCTTTTAACTGATCAAATAAGTCATCAATCCTAGGAAGTGGATATTTATTCTTGATAGTAGACTTATTCAATTTCCAATAATCAATACACATCCGCATCGTACTATCTTTCTTCTTGACAAATAGAATCGGTGCACCCCACGGTGAAGAACTCCGACGAATATAGCCTTTACTCAACAAATCCTGTAATTGTTCTTTCAGTTCTTTCAGCTCAACAGGGGCTAAACGATATGGTGCTCGAGATATGGGTTCAGTTCCTGGCATTACTTCGATACTGAATTCAACTTCTCGTTCTGGTGGAAAACCAGGAATCTCTTCTTGAAACACATCAGGAAACTCACAGACTACAAGAATATCATAAATCCGTTTCTCATCTTGCGATAGATCCACAGCATAAACCAGAAAACCTTCATAACCAGAATCTAACAATCGATTCATCTCAATGGCAGAAACTAGAGGAATGTTGGCTTGAGAACCACGACCATAGAAATTCAATTTAAGTGCAAAGCTAGGCCTGAAACGAATTATTCCTCGATAACAGACAACAGTGGCATGATTTGCAATCAAAACATCCATACCAACGATACAATCAAGGTCATGCATAGGTAGGACTATGAGATTCAAATACAGAACATTTTCAGCGTGAAACAAAACCGCATTGAACACCACATTATCAGTGATAATCATTTTTCCCATCGGAGTAGCAACAGATAGATTGGAATTCATACTAGTGGTGCGAAGATCATGTGAAACGACGAATGCATGAGAAACAAAGGAATGAGATGCTCCGGTATCAAATAACACTCGTGCTATAAAACCAAATAGAGTACAGTTACCAGTAATGACAGTACCTAGAGTTGCCTGAGCCTCATTCTCAGTCAAGGCAAATACATGAACAGATGACTGATTCTGTTGACTACCTTGCACTCTGCTCTGATACGAAGGGCGACTAGGCTGATGGAAAAACTGGGACGCTGCTGGAATTCTATTACTTTGAGCTCCACTACCTGCCTGGGCTGATTTCCCCGTCTTACTAGGACAAACTCTAGCAAAATGACCCGGCCGACCACAAACATTGCAAATCCCTTGAACTCCAACACATTGATTATTGGAATGCTTGCCTCCACAGTGATCACAGTAAGGTCCACTATAGCGNTTCGATTGCTAATTCTCTTAAGACTAGCTTCAGCCTTTTTTGCTATTTTCCCTGCTTCAAGATAATTCAGTGCCTTATCGGTAGAAACAAAAGGGTGCAGATGAACGTTCAGTCCTTCAATGAAACTTTCAACAACAGCTACCTGACTCGCAGCAACATGAGGAGCATATCTCAGCATAGCATAAAAAGTATCAGCATACTCCGCAACTGACATATCGCCTTGTTTCAGGTTATGAAACTCAGAAGCCTTAGAACTGAAGAATTATGGAGGACAATAACTTTCCTTAAACTTCAGCTTGAATATATCCCACGATGGAACAATCTTCTGAGCATCTAAAGTCATCAATGTAGTAGACCACCACATTTTGGCACGATCTTTCAACTGATGCACAGCTAATCTCAATCGACACTCTGGAGTATACTCAATCAAATCAAACAATTCCTCAATCTCAGAAATCCACAATTCTGCTTTCTCAGCTGCCTCCGAACCACTGAATCGAGGAGGATGCATAGAATGGAAGCGCGCAACTAACTCATCCATCCTAAGCTGCTCTAACTGATCAGCAGCTTGCTCCACAATAGTATCATCAACAACACGGACACGAGGTCTACCATGTCCACGACCTCGACCTCGAGCTAAAGGAATCTCGTCAACAGGAATTTCTCCACCACCCTCCATTCTATACGATAAAACACCAAAACTATTAGAATGGAAATAAACAAATCATATAATCGCATAAGCATGTTGTCAAGGCGCATACACAGGCGCAACAACCATTTTAGTGCCAAGACTCAAGTGTCCTAGACTCTAGTTCGAGCGTATCCCAGTTTACGCTCTGATACCAAGATGTGAGGCCCATTTACTTTAACGACAATTAATGATCAAACAATAATGGTTTGATTTAAAACTGCAGCGGAAATGGTTTAAAAATACTTTAAAACAGACCTCAGGGCCTAGAAAAATTTCGGCATGACCTCCCTGTAAGCAGGACATCCCGAAAAACTCAAGCATCATTTTATATCAAAATATACTCCAACTAAAGTTATAAAACAAAAACTGAAGTCAACAACCTATAACCGCACTGGCCAGGACTAACTTACCACATACTCACCAGATCATAAGAATCATAGGGTCGACTCAGAACATCAAAAAAACAACCAAGTATCACTACAGATACACGAGGCATCTCCCCGGCAAATAAACTACAATACAAGACTGAAACAAACTCAAGACATACATATAGACTAACTGGGAAACTCCACTGACAGAACCAAGCAATCCAACCTCAATCCCGAGCTCCACTGGCGGAACCTTGGCCTGATGCTGCAAAACGACTCGGGAGATCTACCATGGTGCCCAATAGCAACCACAACAGCCCCCCCCAGTAAACAACTGAGGTTAGGATTCTGGTATGAAACAGTTCAACAATAACAACAATAATCATAAATCATGCAAAATCATATGATAAAATATAATATGCAATGCATGAAAAGCTCAACGAATAATCGGGATAACAGGAGCCAACAAACGGTACGATAACAACTGGAATAATGCTCGAGCAACAACAAAGGGGAGCTACATAGTCATGCAGCTAAACCGCCCTGCCAAGTATGCGAGGTATGCCAAGCTGTGCTGAATAACACCCCTGACTCGGCCTCCATACAGCTGATACGGTATAACAGGATGGCACAACAGAACAACTAGATGACACAATCCCAGCGCTCACCTCAAAAGGCTGCACTAACCACGAGATTGTTCAATCATATCTACGGTCTCATGTGTATAGGCCTATCAGCCACACAATGATCCCGAGATAAACAACAGTGCCAGATAACAACGGATATCAACAATGGGCTAACAAGAACGATAGGGCTCAACAAGAATGTCATAACTGTATGCCCGATGCTAAATGCCAATAATATGTCATAATAATAAACATAGATCACAACGAAGGCATTTAACAATTTACAACAGTCAACAAGTCATAAACACGATCCATGTAACACAGAATGACAATTAAACATAATCTATGTTTTACCGTCGTATGTTACCGAGCTGTAACATACCTATACCGATTGATAACGACAACAAGCTCAACTTTGAACTTCTCGGCCTAACAATAAGATGATATAACAAGTCGAGTAAATTTCTAATTCAATACAATATTTCCAAATTTCAGATTGTACCTATGCTAAGTTTTAAGGTCAAAACTTAACCAAAACTTAACCAAAATATACTTATCATACATGGTTAGAATCCTAACTTAAAAACCCATATTTCATCAGAAGATGTCAACAAGAAATTCAATCATCTTGACATGGATAAACATCCACAACCAGAAATCTAGAAAAATGAATTCTGTTACTGTTTCAGATTCGGCACCTATGACCATAAAATTCATGTCTAACTCATTTTTTACCCAAATCAATATCCGCTAATTGGAAATGAAAGATAACTCAATTATCTATGTTTCTCCGGTTGAAACTATCTTCAAAATCTCAGTAGATTATTCTCAGAATTTTCAAGAATACACTGCTACTTCCGAATTCGCGGACAGAATATCATACACTGAGCAGTCCCAGAAAAACAAGCATAACTTGCTCAATTCTTAATGGAATTTAACGAATCTTATATCATTACGAAGACAACGCATAGCTCTACAACTTTTTTATTACTTAAAAACCCAGACTCCGAGTGTAAACATGCCATAAACCCGAATTACAGTAGGTGTTGTACACAGCTCCAACACAGAATTCTATTTTGACACATTTTGGTAGAAAAATCGTATCAAATCCGTTTCTTATCAAAATTCGATGATTCTAGTGGCTATAAACAGAAAACGTAAACCACTACAAAGTTTATTTAGGTCATTTCTACAAATTCAAGTTGTATAAATCGCAGCAACACAAAACTCTCACCCCAAAACCAAAAGAATTCGCGCAGAAACAGAGCGCCGGAACAGCAGCTTCGATCTACCCGAATCCTTGCTCAAACTTCGCGATTTCTAACTTAAATCAAAGCTTAGGATGTTAGGAATACACCCCTTCAAACCGATCGAGATTTGGACGCCGGGCGGAGGAGTTGAATTTAATCAGAAATATGATTTCATACATTCTCATGATCAATTGTTGATACATAAAATAGGAAAAATTTGGGTAAGCCCGAATAAAAGATTATGTCCTGAATCACAAAGAGTTGTGAACCCACGGCTAGTTGTATTTCTAAACCATTGAGGGTCACACAAGCACTGGATCATTTGTTCCCGTTGAGAAAATAAATTCAAGAAGTTGAATTTATATTACGATATAGTAAATTCAAGGAGTTGAATTTATGATAATTAAATTTTGAGAAAATAAATTCAAGGAGTTGAATTTATGATATAGTAAATTCAAGAAGCTGAATTTATAAAATTTAGAGAGAATAAATTCAAGGAGTTGGATTTAAAAAATTTATGAATTTAATTTATTAAAATCAAAAGTTGAATTTATTAAATATTAAAATTTGGAGGTGATAAATTCAAGGAGTTGAATTTATAAGTTAAATATAAAATTCAAATGTTGAATTTATAAGGGATTTAAATTAAATGTAAACGGTAAATGTATAATGAGCTTGTAGGAGTACAAGACCAACATACATATTATTAAGGTTCTTAATTGGACATTAAAAGATTAATTAATTAATTAAACTAGTTTGAATAGAATAATTAATTGATTAATCACATTAAGTGTTTAATTTAATTAATGGAGCCTAAGCTTATATATGTGTGTATTAGGCTTAGGGTTAAACAAAATTCATTCAAAAATTTTTCGAAAAACCCTAGCCTCCAAGAGAACACAATTTTCGAAAATCACTCTCCTATCTCAAATATTTCGGCCACCTTGAATTTTTTTAGGGTTGAGCCGTCTATCGATTTTCAATCTCCAACGTTAAAAGTTCTTCCAAATATTCTAGTGCTATTTGGAAGAGGAACAAATCTTCCAGTCGTGGACTTGATAGAAAGATTGATGAAAGGAGTTCTTGAAGAAAGTTCATAGGGAATTCGATAAGAGCTATATCCGCCTATACCGGATTAGTTGGAGCCGAGTGAATTAATCCACTGAAGGTATATTACTAAACATTATATGTATGTTTATTTATTAAAACCATACAAATGCTCAAAATATCTTCAATGTCAAGATCTAAAATTTTTAAAACTTTCGCTGCGTTTTGGGTTCGATAAAACCGAGATCCAATAAGAGTATCGAGGTGATTTCGTACGATAGAAAATAAATTATCTCGTTTGTCTCTCGAAGTTGATGAAATTAAAATGAAGAAAACAAAGAAGAAACCTCGGTCTTATCCTTCACCGAACTCGCGCTCGAGCGCGAGACGTTCTGCCCTCCGATTGCACTTTGTGACGTGCTCGAGCGGTAAAATATCGCGCTCGAGCGCGGAGTGTTTTGTCCTCCCTGTGCTGATTGTGCTGCGCTCGGGCGGTAAAATATCGCGCTCGAGCGCGAGCCATTCTGCCCAACATCCTCGATTCTAATTTAGCAAAATTGGTCAACATAAAAGTTGTAGATCTATGTCTTGGATTTCATTAGCCACTAACCTTATTCAATTTGGATGTCGGACGTGAGAGTTATGGTCATTCTCCCAACATGTGTCAGTGTAGAAACTGAAATGCACACGTTACACTTCGTGATGATTTTGCCCCTATTTCCAAATGGATTTGGACAAAACTCGAAACATGAAAGTTTTAGTACTATGTATTAGATTTTCCATGAAATGGTTTCATTCCATTTAGACTAATACTCAAATACTTATGCAAAAAACCGTAACATATGTCATTTTTCTATTGCGGTTCAGCACCTCATTCAACTACAAATAAATTTCTAATACAATCTTTCATCCTCACCACTTATTTTCTCAATTTCATTGTCATAATATACATCATATACGTAATCACATGATAATTTCATGCATTATCGATGATCAACATAAGATTTACGATAATACGATACACGGTCCTTACATCTCAACTGATCGGCTATATAATCAACTAGTAATCAGTTTGACACATCATCAGTTTAGAGCGTAGCCAACAATTGACATATTGCACAAAAGCAAACTGAAAATAGTAGTGGGAACGCCGAAAATCTGAATGCAACAGTGTACTATTGTCAGAAGAATGTTGACACGTTCAAAAGAGACAAATCAACGGATATAAGCCATTTAAACGCATTCATAGTTACCGTTGAATCAAAGCCTATAAATAGCCATGGAGATCAGCTGAGAAAAACTCTATTGCACATTTTATTCTTCGTGAATTTTCAATTCAAACTTACAAATTCAGCTACGATATTCAAAAAGAATAACTCACACTTAACAGAAGTATTCATAACATTTAGGCTATCATTTGAGCTAAACTTTAGCACATCACTTTGTTGTATTCGATCTGTAAGATCAGTTTTGCTAATATAAGAAAATCAGTTGAATACAGATATATTTGTAAAGATACTAAGAGTTTCAGTTTGGTGGCAGTGTTTAAGACCAAACTAAAGTAGGTTATTGCAGTTTCTGTAATCAATCAAAGTATTTTAGTGAAATCATATCCTTGTAATATAAGGGGTGACGTAGGAGCATTTGAAGTCTCCGAACATCCATGAAATCTTTGTGTTCATTGTTTAAATTATTCTTTGAGTATTCAATCTGTCAGTCAGTTTATTTCCGCACTAAATTAGTTAACTGATTTACATTGACAACCTGATTCACCGGATCAAAAAGATTTGAAAATCTTGAAGTGTTTATTCAATCACCCCATCCCTTCTAAACACTTTCACCCGTTAAATCGATCCTAACAAGTGGTATCAGAGCAGTTTTCAATCTTTTTTCTGAATACTCTCTATCCATTCATTTGATCATCATGTCGTCTTTCAATAAAATTCACATGTTCTCAAGAGAAGAATTTGATGACTAGAAGATCATAATGCATGCCCATTTAGCTACACAAGATAATGATATGTGGTACGTCATAATTGACGGACCAATGAGAATACTGAAGGCAAATACAGCTATCGCCATAACTGATAGAGAACCCCCATCGCATTGAAAACCCAAGAGAAGAATGGACAGCTGAAGATAATAGGAAAGCCAATTTGAACAATGTAGCAAAGGATATTCTGTACAAAACATTAGACAAGATCACATTCAGTAAGATCAAGATGTGCAGAACAACCAAAGAAGTTTGGTAAAAATTGATTCAGTTATGCGAAGGCAACGAGCAAACAAAAGAAAACAAACTCTCAGTCGCTGTACAAAAATTTGATAACATCAAGATGAAGCCTATGAATTCGAATTACGAACAAGAGAAGGAGAACCTTCAACATCACCAGTTAAAGCTGCTCTCTGTGCCAAGAAACTGGAACCAACTGGTTCAGCTGAAAAGATTGTAGATGTAACGTGTACTGCTTAAAAATGCTACAAATTTTTTTTTTCAAGCTCATTCTCGAAAATTAATAAATTATGCATGCATGCAACACTGCTGAAAATTTCACCTTTCAAAAATAATAGTAATCATCTACCAGATGAAAACACAGAAATTTAAAAAAAACACAAATATGAAACGAGTAAAAATGTTGATACCCAATAACAAAATAAAATGAATGAGTAAAAATATTCATGTCCAATCATATCTCATAAACGTGGTGTGCGGAAGAAAAAATAAGGTCATCGGGTTCACGTGCGCACATCCAACTCTGCCTACTCAGTCTTCGGCACCTCCGACCTCCTGATCAAATGCTCACCTGCATCATTCACACCTAGTGAGTCTAAAGACTCAACACACCTGTAACGTTAATAGCAAATACATATACATAACATGCAACAGTGAAAAGTACCGTACTAAAAATATATTTGATGAACTTGAAAAGAAACATGAATCTAAACATTTCATATCATGGCATAGGATGTCAAAAACATCTCATCATATCATCATATACTTGTTCAATTTCTTTAATCGAATTCAGTTCGTTAGTTGTGACTTTCGTAGCAGCTCTATTTGATGGATCCATCTACATATAATCGTGGCACCCGACAGCGGGGACATCAGCGACAGTATTACCCATCCACTGAGCCTTGGCCTTACAGCTCATCGCATACATATATCGTCAGTCACAACCAACTCTCATCCTTCAAAAACATCATCGTTTTCATCACTTATCAAAATCATGCATATACGAAATTTTTCCTTAAAATCAAGCATGCAACGTATTTTTCATAATTTCATAAAAAGTCATATACATGATAGCATAAGCATTTAAAACATGTCCCAAACGAGGTATTGGGTGCCGCTAGGACTTCTAACTCGACCAGGGTGCAAAATGATCGTTTTTTCCCTAGAAACCCTAAATGACCATTTTACCCCTTGACCTCAAATTTCGACTCGAAGCTTACCAAACTCCTTAAAACACCCCAAAACATAATGATAAGCATTTCTTAGACATAAACTCAAGCCCGTTTCAAAACTTAAATGATTCGTTTTAAAACTTGAATCGAGGTCCCGGTTTTAGCCCGAATCAACTCGAAATTTAACCATATTTTTTCCCAACTTAAACTGTGACTTAAACCTACATGTCCAGCCTCTAAACCACTCGTTCCAGCCCATTTATGACCCATGAAATTCACGCAAAGCAATCACATGCATTAAAATCATACTTGTTTAAAATAGCTTTTGGACATAAATAAACCATTTAAAATCATTTTAGCATAAATAAATCATAAATAGTAAAATCATTTTAAAATAACTTTTAAGCATAAATAAACTTTTTAAAAATCATTTAAAAATAGCTTTGAGTATAAATAAATCATTTTAAAAATAGTTTTAATCATCATCATGAATCATATATAATAAAATCATTTTAATCATAAGCTTTCGATCATATATCAATTTATAGTGACTAGCTTTTATCCTTTGGTCGACTGCAGTCTTAGCTCCACATGGTACATGGGGGTGTGCACTAGGCTCCACCATGGAAAATACGATTGTCGGGGCTCCCTCGAGGGCCTTCTCCCATAGACGGGCTCCCTATAGGGCCTTTTCCCATAAATGGGCTCCCTCTAGGGCCTTCTCCTGTGAATGGGCTCTCTCTGGGGCCTTTTCCCCTCACGACATCTCCACAAAATCATATATCATATCGTTTGTCACAGTCAATTCACATCCCTCAAAATATATTCCCTTTCCTTAAAAATCATAAAATAACACAACTTTCCAAAAATAGCATTTTAAACAGTATAAATTACACAGCTTTATCATAAATCATAAAATACATTATCAAAATCATCATTTTAAATCGTATAATATAATTTAACATGTCTTATGATCCTTCGGAACGCTGCCAAGCGTTTTCGTATTTTCCTAAGTGTAAAAAGACAGTTTTGTTCCTTGACGTAAAAATTCTTGAATTTATCTTTTTCGCACTTTTAATGACATGAGATTATTCTAAATAATTATTTAAGTTTATATATAATTTTTCATAATTTTATAAAGCTTAAAATTAGGATTTTCAATCATTTCTTTAATTAGCGTTTCGTGCGACGATAAAATCCCGGATAAATTCAAAACTCATTATTTTGATCCCAAATTTTAAACATAACATTTTTATTATTTATTCTACTCTTCCAAATCATGAGCCACACCCATGGACCCATGGATTCAATTTTAGTTATTAAAATATCGTTTTTGACCCTTCGAGGAACACACCGAGCCATCTCCCAAAATACCCGAGCCACGCCCAAGCCACCTTGAGCCAAACCCGAGCCAACCCATCTAGGCACCCTCTTGACCAAGCCCAGCCCCAGGAACCAGCCCTTGAGTCTCTTAAACTCACTTGGACAGTAGACCAAATCCTGCACAAGAAGAAAACTCACGCCTAATGGAATCCTAGCCCACTAGGACTCTTCCAGCCGAGCCACCACCAAACTACCATGAACCTAACCTTCCCGGAAAAAATCGAGCTCGACTCGTAAAATAATTCGAACTCCAACATTTTTATGAAAAATTAAATCATTTTAAATCATATTAGGAAGCCTTGCCATTTTTAAAATAAAAATACATATTCTTGTCTTGGTCGTCCTCTGTCTCCTTTCCTCTGTATATTATCGAATATTGGGGTAAAATCCTTAATTTCGTGAAAACATGTCACATAATCATTTAATCATGAAATTATACATTTATTCATATAATAAATATCATGGAAGCATTAAAAAAATTAAATAAAACGATTAAGCAATTAAAATAATTTTGCATTCATGTGGTTTACGTAGGTTGGTTTTTCGGACGTTACAATTTCTGATACTATATATAAAGAGATATCTCCAGATGTTCCTAGTGCCTTTTGGAATAGGAAAAAATATCAAGTAAGTCTTCCTTATACAGATGACTTCACTGATAATAAGATTCATACTAAAGCAAGGCCAATTGCGACGGGGCCTAGACTTTTAAAATATTGTAAGGAAGAAATAGATGGTCTTCTTAAAAAAGAATTAATTAGACCAAGTAATAGTCCTTGGAGTTGCCCAGCATTTTATGTAGAAAATGCAGCTGAGTTAGAAAGAGGAGCTCCTAGACTTGTTATTAATTATAAACCACTTAATAAAGTATTAAAATGGATAAAACATCCATTACCAAATAAAAGAGATATATTAAATAGATTATTTAAAGGAAAAGTATTTTCTTCTTTTGATTTAAAATCAGGGTTTTATCAAATTATTCTAAAAGAAAAAGTGAAAGGATCGGTTAAGAAATGAAAGGTGTTTAGAAGGGGGTTGAATAAACACTCACAGATTATGTTCGTTTTTCGTAAGTTGAGTTCAGTTAAATGACAAATTGATACTCGGTATCTCGTCAGTCGATGAAAATCAGTTTAACTGAGAAAACAGTTGTGTAAGTAAACTGAATGAAAGATAGAATAACTAAAGTAAAAGGTAACTGAAATGAAAAGCACGTGATTTGTTTCTGGACGTTCGGAGAAGAATAACTCCTAAGTCACCCCTTCTATCACGAAGATAGGATTTCTACTAAAAGACTTTGATCGAATACAATGTTTGTACCGACCCACTTCAGTTTGGTCTTATCAGTGCCAAAACTGAAACTCTTAGTTACAACAGGCTATTTCAGTTCGCGACTAATCTTAGCACAACTTAACAATATAGCAAAGATTACAGTGTGCTAACAAGCTCAAAGAAGGTGGCCTTGAGTGCTACAGATAGAACTTAGTAAGAGTGAGCTTTTGAATTCAGCAGAGTAACAGCTTGAGTAAAATAGTTGTTCTTGTATCCCCGTTCTTCAGCTGCTCTCTTCGCCTATTTATCGGCTTCTCTTCCAACGGTAACTTGATATAATATTTGAATTTTATATCCGTTGATTGTCACGTCGATATTCTCCTTACAACCGTACACTGTAGACTCTGAAATGCGGCGTTCCACTACGAGTTGCAGTCTGCTTGTACTGATGTCGGTTGAACATCCTTTTCATTTGATGACGTGTATGGCTGAGCGATCAGCTGATAAGCTCGTGCTGAGTGAATTAACTGATCAGTTTCCAACTGATCTGTCAGCTATCTTCAGAAATCCAGTTAGGTTCAACTGATCGGTTTCCAACTGATCAGTTAGTTAACACCGAAGGTTCATTTCAGCTGGATTCGGTTGCCTTTGATAACTCACGTGATACTTCAGTTAGGCAATTTGTATAATACGAATACTTGATCAGTTAGTCCAATAGATAAATAGTTTGTCAGACAGCCGAAATTAAGTTTCCAACAAAAAGATAAATATAAAACTGCTTTTACTTTACCATTTGGACATTAGGAATGGAATGTAATGCTTTTTGGATTAAAAAAATGCTCCAATGGAATTTCAAAAAATTATGAATGAAATTTATAATTCATATATAGATTAAATTATAGTCTATATAGACGATGTTCTTATATATTCTAATAATATTGATCAACATTTTAAACATCTTAATATATTTATTCAAGCCACAAAAAGAGCAGGCTTAGCAGTAAATCATAAAAAAGTAAAACTTTTTCAAACTAAGATAAAATTCTTAGGTCATTATATTGAAAATAGAATAATTATTTCTATTAAAAGAGCAATTGTTTTTGCAGATAAATTTCCTGATAAAATCACTGATTTAAATCAATTACAAAGATTTCTTGGAAGTCTTAATTATATAGGAGATTTTTATAAAAATCTCGCTCAAGATTGAAAATTATTATTCCAAAGGTTGAAGAAAAATCCTCAACCATGGACTAATAGTCACACTTTAGCAATAAAAAAAATAAAAGAAAGAGTTAATGAACTTCTTTGCTTGGCTATTGCTAATCCTGAAGCATTTAAAATTGTCGAGACAGACGCCTCTGATATTGGATATGGAGGAATACTTAAACAAAAAATAGATAATAAATCTAAAGAAATTCTTGTCAGATATACATCTGGAAATTGGAACGATACACAAAAAAATTATTCAACCATAAAGAAAGAAATTCTTTCTATTGTTCAATGTATTACGAAATTTGAAAGTGATCTTTTAAATAAGAAGTTTTTATTAAGAGTTTACTGCAAATCTGCTAAAGATATTCTTTTAAAAGATGTTAAAGTTATAGCATCCAAACAAATATTTGCTAGATGGCAAGTCATATTAGCATGTTTTGATTTTGATATTGAACATATCTCTAGAAAATCTAATTATTTACCAAATTTCCTAACCAGAGAATTTTTGCAGGGATCAACCTTGGAAAACAGTCCTCAAAAGGCCATAAACAGGCAAGAAGACAATGAATAAACTACCTTTTAAAAAGGGTACAAATGTAAGAATTATGGCGTGTCTTTGCGTATATAACGCACGAAAATCCGTTGAGATGCGAAGAACGACGATGAGAGGACCTTGGTTGAATTCCCTTGACAAAAACCAAAGCTTTTCTTCTCAAATTATAGTGTGTGTCGTGTATTCGGTGAGGGAAATAATTTGAGAGGTTTAGGGGAGTGAGGCGTGGGTTTGGTATGGAGTTATGGGAGGGTTTTGTATATTATATAGTTAATAAAATACTAACCAAGCTTAGGCCCATTAAGAAGGTTAATTAGGCCCATTAGTGCTCAATTACAATATTAAAAATTATTTTGTTTAATAAAGTTTGTGATTTTATTAGCAGGGTTGCCAAAACGTTCGTATTTTTGTTGAAAAACCAACACCGATAAAAATTACGTCCCGACGTATAAAATTATCTCAAAACTCTTTATTTTCAAAAATAAGAAAAAGCATCAACAAAAATTTAAATAATTAAAAACAATTATTTAATAAAATTATTTTTCATTTTTCAGCCCTTGGTCTCCGTTCCTCGATCGCAACTCGAATAACCCTTAAAAATATATTTTAATGCATATTAGTAGAAAAACCACTAAAACATCATATAAACATATTACATAATCAATTTAGCAATTAAAATCAATTATTAACTATTTTCCAAATTCCCTAGATTCGCATGCAGTTAGATTACGTCGTCTTAATTTTGAACATTAAATTTCCTCCTCCCCTTAAATAAAATTTTGTCCTCGAAATTAGAACTTATCGAATAGCTCTGGTAGCTCCTCCTCAAGTCCCTCTCGATTTCCCAAGTAGCTTCTTCTTCCGAGTGATTCAGTCACTTGACCTTGACCATTGGAATGACTTTGTTTCGGAGTCTCCTTTCTTGCCTTGCCAAGATTTGGACAGGTCTTTCTTCATAAGTCATATTTGGAGTCAAATGTAGAGATTCATGATTTAGCACATGTGATGGATTCGACATGTACTTTCGCCGCATCGAAATATGGAACACATTGTGAACTCCAAAAAGCATCGGCGGCAATGCCACTCTATAGGCTAGTGTTCCAATCATCTCCAAAATCTCAAACGAATTTATAAATCTTGGACTAAGCTTGTCTTTCTTGCAAAAACGCATAACACCTTTCATAGATGCTATTTTCACGAATACGTGGTCTCCTACTACAAACTCTAAGTCCATTCATCTCTTGTCGGCATAACTCTTTTGTAGGCTTTGTGCAGTCTTTATTCTCTCTCGAATTTTGACTACAAGCTCGGCAGTCTCTTCAATCACATCTGAACCAATTTCTCTTATTTCACCAACCTCGTCCCAATGAATAGGAGATCTACATTTCCTTCCATAAAGTGCCTCAAAAGGAGCCATCCCGATAGATGATTGGTAGCTATTATTGTAGGTGAACTCCACCGGAGGTAATTTCAGTTCTCAACTGCATTGGAAATCGATCACACAAGCTCGCAGTAGATCTTCTAAAATTTGAATAACTCTTCCGGACTGACCATCAGTTTTTACTGAATAATAACTTGGTCCCCTTCGCTGTATGCAGACTTTTCCATAAAGATGACGTAAATCTCGGATCTCTGTCAGAAACAGTAGCTACAGGAATCCCATGCAGACGAACTATCTCCCGAGTATATAACTCTGCATATTGAATTATGGTGAAGGTCGTCTTAAGAGGTGGAAAATACGCTGATTTTGTAAGACGGTCGACTATCACCCATATGGCATTAAATCCCTTGATAGTCCTCGACAATCCCACAACAAAGTCCATCGTAATATTTTCTCATTTCCACTCGGGAATAGGAAATGGCCTAAACTTTTCCGCTGGCCTCTGATGCTCTGCTTTAAATTGCTAACAAGTCAAACACTCGGATACAAATCGCAGGATATCTCTCTTCATGCCTGACCACCAATATAACAACTGCAAATCTTTGTACATTTTCATGATTCTTGGATGAATGGAATATGCTGTGTCATGAGCTTCCTTCATAATGAGATCCCTCAAAAAATCATCACTAGGAAACCATAAACGATCTCGATAACGAACTATACCATCCACCTCATAATATAATTTCCGGCCCTTGGCTTCATCTCTTGCTCTCCATATCTGGCAAGATTAGGGGCCTCGCCCCTAGCATATACTGTAGCACTAATAATGTGGCAAGATTAGGGGCCTCGCCCCTAGCATACTCATAACTGCTGCTTTTCGACTCAATGCGTCTGCCACAACATTAGCTCTTCCCGGATGATAGCTAATCTCACAGTCGTAGTCTTTAACTAACTCTAGCCATCTTCGCTGTCGCATATTCAATTCTTTTTGGGTCAAACTTTTATGATCGGTGAAAATCTTGCACTTCTCCTCATACAAGTAATGTCTACAAATCTTCAATGCAAAAACTACCGCTGCAAGCTCAAGATTATGAGTATGGTAGTTTTTCTCGTGAACTTTCAACTGTCTCGACGTATAGGCTATAACTCGGCCATTTTGCATCAGAACTGCACCCAAACCAAGTTTAGAAGCGTCGGTATAGATAACATACTCTCCTTGCCCCGATGGCATAGACAATATTGGCGCTGATATTAAGACTTTCTTTAACTTATCAAAACTCTCTTGACACTCGGATCCCCATACAAACTTTGCATGTATCTTTGTCAAGGCGGTCATGGGTATCGCTATAGATGAGAATTCCTGAATGAACTTGCGATAATAGCCAGCTAGTCCCAAGAAACTACGAATCTCGGTGACACTCTTCTGTACTGGCCACTCTCTCACTGCCTTAACTTTACTTGGATGAACTTCAACGCCATCACTAGAATGATGTGGCCTAAGAAAGCCACTCTATCAAGCCAAAACTCGCACTTGCTGAATTTTGCATACAATTTTCTATCTTGCAGTACTTTCTATTACCATAAAATTTACATATACATACATTTATTTTTTTATTTTGTAACGGTCATAAACGGCTAGTTTTTACCCTATTAATATGATTTCACAAATACATTCAATCACACAAAACTTACTCTTCCTCCCTAAAAATTTTCTTCATCAAATTTTTCGAAGAAGAAGAAGAAGAAGGTTCTTTCAATGTTATTTTGTATAATTATTTTGGATATTATACTCATTAGTCTTGTATTTATCGTAGAATATCTGCCTCGCATTTTTTCTTTATTTTTAAGAATACTTGTACTTATAATTTATCTGTTACTTTGTATTGCCATTTTAGTAAATTTATACTAGTACCACCATGTCAAATTTGGCAAAGATCGAATTTGTTGCACTCGACATTACGGGAAAAAATTATATGACATGGACTTTTGATGTAGAAATACATCTTGAGTCATTGGGTCTAAGCGAGACCATTAAAGAAAATGGTATCTCTTCATCACAAGAAAAGGCAAAAGCTATAATATTTTTACGTCGACATCTTAATGAAGGTTTAAAATGTGAATATCTCATCGAAAAATATCTCATGGCTCTGTGGAAATGATTAAAAGAAATATTTGAACATATAAGGGAAGTTATACTTCCGACCGCCCGTGATGAATGGAATATGTTAAGATTCCAAGATTTTAAGAAAGTCAGTGATTACAATTCGGCGATGTATCAAATAATCTCGCAATTAAAATTTTGTGCACATGGGGTTACGGAATCAGAAATGCTTGAAAAAATATTTTTCATGTTTCACGCATCAAATATAACTCTACAGCAACAATATAGAGTGCGTGGATTTGCGAGATATTCTGAACTTATCGCCTATCTTCTTGTGGCAAAAAAGAACAACGATCTGCTAATGAGAAATCATCAGTCCCTACCCACTGGATCAACAGCATTTCCAGAAGTAAATGGTGTAAGAAAAAATGAATTTAAACCTAGAAACAAAAATCAAAGTCAATGACAAGGTTGAGGTCGAGGTCGTGGTCGTGGTCGTGGTCGTGGTCGTGACGTGGACGTGGACGTGGAAGTGGTCGCGGTCGTGGTTTTGAAAACAATCCAGATAGTTACTTCTATAACTCATCTCAAAAGGGTGTCACGAACCAACCACTGAAAAGGCATCATGAGAACATGAGTGTTAATGAAAATCACTCAAAACGATTTGAAAGTTATTGTTTTAGATGCGGCACTCCAGGACATTGATCTCGTATTTGTCGAGCCCCCGAGCACCTTTGCAAGCGCTATAAAGAATCGATAAAGGGGAAAGAAAAAGAGACCAACTTCACTTAACGCAGTGACCGTTTGAGTGATTCAACTCATTTTGATGCTGCAGATTTTCTGAACGATTTCTCTGGAAATGATCAATATGCTGGTGGAATAGAAACGAAAAATATTGATGCTGAGCAGATTTTCTCAACGATTTCTCTGAAAATGAACAATAAATTGATGGAATATAAATGTAAAATAATGTATTTTTCATGTACTCATATGATAATGTTTTATTTTATAATTACAATATGCCTCAATAAATTACATATGTATTGTCAATAATTTTTTTCATTACATATTTTTTTTGAAGTTCAAATATGGAAACTGCTATGAACAAAGCTAAATAAGAAACTAATCGCATGGAAGTTTGTTGATAGTGGTACAATGCATACTATTCTCCGAGATAAAAGATATTTCTTGGTACTAAAACCAACAAAAACAATGATGAATACAATATCACGTCCTGTAGATTTGATAAAAAGTTGTGGTAAAGCACATTTTTTGTTACCTAATGGTACAAAATTTCTTATAAATGATTCTTTGTATTCACCACAATCGAAAAGAAATTTGTTGAGTTTTAATGACATATATTCCCATGAGTATGATACTTAGACAATAAATGAAGGAAATGAGAAATATATGTATCTTACCACAAAAAAATCAAGAATAAAAATATGTAGTTAAAAAACTATTGATGCTTCCTACTAGATTGCATTATACCTATATAAGTCTGATTGAATCAAACATGGTAATTGATAATTCTTCAATACTGATCAATTGGCATGATTGAGTAGGACATCTTGGTTCAACAATGAAGCGAAAAATTATTAAAAATACACATGGTCATCCGCTGAAAGACCTGAAGATCTTTCAAAATAATAAGTTTCAATGCAAAGCATGTTCTCTTGGAAAACTTATTATAATACCATCACCAGCTAAAATCCAAAATGAATCACCTATGTTTCTTGAATGTAATCAGGGTGATATTTGTGGGCCAATTCATCCGCCATGTGGACATATTTTATGGTATTGATCGATGCCTCCAGCAGATAGTCACATGTATGTTTATTATCAACTCGAAATGTGGCATTTGCAAGATTACTTGCTCAAATATTAAAATTACGGAATCAATTTCTCGATCATACAATCAAGAAAATTAGACTTTATAATGCTGGTGAATTTACTTTCCATACTTTCAATGATTATTGTATGTCAATGGGAATCACTGTTGATCATCATGTTGCTCATGTACATACACAAAATGGATTAGCTGAATCATTGATTAAATGTCTACAACTGATTGCTAGACCAATTATTATGAAAACAAAACTCCATGTTTCTATATGGGGACATGAAATTTTACATGCTGCTGCATTAATTCGCATCAGACCAAGTGCATATCATAAATACTTCCCATTGCAGCTTGCCTTTGGTAAAAAACCAGACATTTCTCATTTGAGAATATTTGGATGTATGGTACGTGTGCCTATTACATCGCCTCAACAAACAAAAATGGGACCTCAAATAAAGGTCGGAATTTATGTTGGTTATGATAGCCCATCAATAATTCGATATTTTGAACCTCATACAGGCGACGTGTTTACAGCACATTTTGCTGATTGTCATTTTAATGAGGAAATCTTCCCAATGTTAGGAAGAGAAAAAAAACATATCGAAAAGAAAATTACATGGTATACATCATCATTGTTACATCTGGATCCAAGAACTAAACAATGTGAAAAGGATGTACATAAAATTGTGCACATGCAAAGAATAACAAATCGAATACCAGATTCATTTACAGACACAAAAAGGGTAACTAAATCATATATACTGAAACGTCTGCCTTTCTTTTTCTTAAAATATGCTAGAATTTTTTATTATTTTTTTTAAAATCTCCCTAGCATCGGCCGAACCAAGAAAATTACATAAAATATTTTGGAAATCATTTTAAAATAAACACAACCAACAATATATTTGAGAAATACATCCCATACTATAATCTCTAAAAAATCACTCAAAAGCATAAATAAAAAATCGTAAAAATCTTTAACATAAATCATAAACATAATTGCGAAAAGCTAGAAGCGCTGATCCTCAGGTCGTGTGCACCTTCAGTCCAGTCAGGTCAACCATCAAGACCTCCCATAACATTAATGTCATAAACACCTGCATCAATCACACCTAATGAGTCTAAAGACTCAACACGTCATATTCTTGATAACAAGTAATACGTATAAAACCACACGCAACAGTGAAAAATACTTGTACTTAAAATATCGTTTTCATGAAGATGCATAAACTTCAAACATGAACATTTTCGTAAACCTTTTTATGATGCATGAACTTTAAATAAAAACATTTTCGTAAACCTTTTTATGATGCATGAACTTTAAATAAAAACATTTTCATAATGATGTATCAACTTTAAACATAAACATTTTCATGACATTCATAACATAAACCTTAACCTTTTCTTTTTCCTCAAAACATAACATAATTCCTTTTATCATGATCATAAACATTTTTCCTTTTCCTTTGTTGAATTAAGATCGTTAATTGTGACTTTCCTCAAACCTCAAAAAGTCGATGGATCTATCTACATGTAACCACAGTACTGGGCGACGGGGACATCAGCGACACTCTCACCGGTCAACTGAGCTTTGGCCTATTCTCTTTCGAATAGAAATACGATCGTCGGGGCTCCCTCTGGGGCCTTCTCCCCTCACGATATTTCTATTCTTACCTCAAACCTCATGACCTCAAATCCTCAATGGTGTCACGGGAAATACGATAGTCGGGCTCCCACTGGGACCATAACCCTCACGATATCTCCACATAACATCATTATAGCCACAATTACTTCACTTCCTTCAACGTTTTACATTTCCATCACTTTATAAAAATCATGCATCACATATCATTTTTATTTTTGAAACCAAGCATGCAACATGTCTTTTAAATGTCAACCTTAAATCATAAAAATCAATGGACATTTAAAAATCGTAATTTAATCATGAACATTTCATAAACATTTAAAAATAATCATTTTAACCTCAAAACATTTAAAATAACATTTTGACATATTAAATCATAAACATATAAAATTCCCTAAATATTTAAAATATCATTTTAACATGTAAAATCCCATAAACGTTTAAAATATCAATTTAACATATAAAATTCCATAAACATCCATAACTATAGAAAATAATCATATTAGCACATAAAACAGCATTCAGGGCACTGCCATGAAGTTTACTAATTTTTAAGTGTAAAAAGACCGTTTTACCTCTGGACGTATTATTTTACGTTTTTGACTTTTTCTTAATTTATTTGACTCTAACATGTCCCAAATAATTATTTAAGCTTACATGAATTTTCTCGTATTTTTATTTAGCTTAATTCGACGACTTTTAAATAAATTTTTAAATATGATGTATTAATACGTTTTAATCCCGAATTAAACCAAACCTTAATATAAAATTCCCAAATTAAAAATTTAGACTTTTAATAATTATTTAAGCTTAAACCTAATTTTCCATAATTTTATAAAGCTTAAAACTAGGCATTTCTATTAATTCGTTAATTAGCGTTTTGTGCGGCGATTAAATCCCGGATAAATCCAAAACTCGTTATTTTGGTCCCAAATTTTAAAATTAGCATTTTTATTATTTATTCTATCCTTTCAAGTCATGAGCCACACCCGTGGACCCATGGATTTAATTTTTGTCTTTTAATTTTCGTTTTTGACACATTAATGAACACCCCGAGCCATCTCCTAATTTACTCGAGCCACGCCCGAGCCACCTCGAGCCAAACCTGAGCCAACCCATCTAGGAACCCTCATGACCAAGCCCAAAGCCCTGAACCTAGCCCAGGCTCGCCCCAACCCTGTTGGAACTTGACCCAAATTCTGCATGTGTTGTGCATGTGTATCCTAGTATATCTTAGGACTCCTAGCTAGCCTAGGACACTTCCAGCCGCTAACAACTCGATCCCTCATGAACCTAACCATCCCTGGACCATGCTCAGACCAAGCCCAGACCAACCCAAGCCTTTGAACTCGCGCCCGAAGCACTGCCCATGACAGCAACTTCTCGCACAGCACATGATTCCCTCACGTTTTCTTGTTTTCTCTCGATCCAGCAGCCAGCCCACCACTCCAGCCCCTAGCCTAGACCTTACCCATCTTCCTTAGACCCTATAGGACCCTCTTGGCTAGCCCCCAGGCCAGCCGTGAGCCCCTTTTAACAGCAACTCTGGTGTTACTTGCGTTTTAAACGCACGAAAAATCGTTGACGACGAAGAACGGGACGAGGAGACGAAGACTAAGAAGTTTCCCTTGAAGTTTTCTCGATTTTTCCTTGCTTCCTTCGTGTGGTGTGTATTGATGGGATTTTGGGGAGAGTTTATGAATTTTAAAAGTGTGTGGCCGTGTGGTTTGATGCTCGGTGTAGGGCTTTTGGTGCTTTGATATAATATAAATAGCTAATTAATTTGTTAATTAGGCCTAGGCCTTTTTAGCCATTAAATTAAGCTCATTAGTCTAATTAGGATTTAAATAAAATATTAACAAACTTTTTGTTTAAATAAATTTGTGAATCTATTAGCCGGGTTGCCAAAAAGCTCGTATTTAAGTTGAAAAACCAACACCGATAAAATTTACGCCCCGACGTATAAAATTACCTCAAAACCCCTTATTTTCAAAAAATATGAAAAACCATCAACCATATTTTAAATAATTTAAAATAGCTATTTAATAAAAATCTTTTACGTTTTTCAGCCTTCGGTCTCCGTTCCTCTATCACAACTTGAATATTCCTTAAAAATACTATTTTATGCATCATGATAATACAAATTATATTTAACATGTAAGCATGTATGTCACATAATCAAGTAGAAATTAAAATCAATAAATTACTCATTTTCCATTATTTCCTAGATTCGCATACAGTTGGATTACGTCGTCTTAATTTTGGACCTTACATATATATGCTGTAAATGCCCCTGCTCAAATTGAAATTCCAAATAAACAAAATGAAGACACTCGTGATGTCATTAAATGCTTGAAGCATGAAAGACTAATCGGTTTCAAGGATAAAAATCCTCGAAAAAGAAAAAGCATAGAGAAACACGATGTTCACAAAATAGAGAACCATATTCCGGCAGAAATTCATGATGATGAAAAAGTTCCATCAGAACCACAAACTGATGAGAATCGTGAAATCTCTATCAATTATATTAATACTGGAAAAATATGGAACTGAAAAGATATAAAAGAAATTGATGAGAAATTATTTTCTTACAATGTGTCATTTGACATCATAAATGACAATGAAGATCATGAACCAAAATCTTTTGGTGAATGTAAAAATCGACAGGACTCGATAAAATGGAAAAATGTCATCGAGGTTGAATTAGATTCGCTAAATAAACGTAACGTTTTTGGGCCTATAGTCCTTACACTTGAAGGTGTAAAACATGTTGGGTACAAATGGGTCTTTATTCGAAAACGAAATGAGAAAAATGAAATAGTAAGATATAAAGCTCTACTTGTTGCACAATGTTTTTCTCAAAGGCCTAGAATTGATTATGAAAAAGTGTATTCTCCTGTTATGAATGCAATTACGTTTCGGTATTTGATTAGTTTGGCGGTATCTGAAAATTTAGAAATGTGTCTTATAAGATGCCTGAAGCACAAAGTTCAAAACCCAGAAAATGTTATTCTGTGAAATTGCAAAGATCATTATATGGGTTAAAGCAATCCGGCCGAATTTGGTATAATCGGCTAAGTGAACACTTAATGAGAAAGGGATATGAAAAGAATTCAATATGCCCTTGCGTTTTCATTAAGAAAACAACATCTGGATTAGTAATTATTACTGTATATGTTGATGATTTAAACATCATTGGAAAGAATAAAGAAATTCAAGAAGTTGTGTTATACTTGAAGGCAGAATTTGAAATAAATGACCTTGGAAAAACAAAGTATTGCCTGGGTTTGCAAATTGAACAAAAAGAAAGTGGAATATTTGTTCACCAATCAAATTATACAGAAAAATTTCTTAAACGTTTTAATATGGATAAACGAAATCCTTTAAGTACTCCAATGGCTGTTAGATCATTAAACATGGAAAAGTATCAATTCCGTCCATTTGAAGATGACGAAGTTATTCTTGGTCCAGAAGTACCATATTAAAGTGCTATTGGTGACCTTATGTGTAACGTACCGTATTTTGAACTACTTGAAATTTGCGCAAAAATAAAAATTTTCTTAAATAAATAATAAAATTTCAAATTACAATAAAAATGATCTGCTCGTCTAAAATATTTGAAATAAAACAACTACAATCAAAGTTTGCAAAAGCACTTGTTTAAACATCGTAAAGTAATCTCGTGAAAATCAAAGTATTTGATACGTGCATAAAAATTTCTTAAAACGTAAGCGGTCCTNTGTGCCATCATAACGTAAAACTTTACATAAACACACTAGCATCGTACATACTTGGACATACGACCCGTAACATAAATGCGGCTGATCAGACTAAACCACAGTACTGGGCTGGCAGGGATGTCCATTACCACATACATAAGATCCCCGGTCATACTTTACCTGGTGGATTGGTCCCTGGTCATACTTTACCGCTTTCCAATCCTGATCAAACCCGGTCATACTTTACCGGGGTGGAGAGGTCCTCGGCCAAGTTCATCGACTTCCAAACCCGTTCATAATTGGTCACAAAACATTTAGCATACCTCAAAAACATAAAATATTTTTCTTTGCACGTCGAACATACTTAAAAATATCGAGGGCTTCAAGAACACATCAAGAACGCATTTTAATAAAATTGCAGTTTGAGCAGTCATACAAAAACAATCATAACTCACTCATTTCTTATCCAAAAATTACGCATTTACTGTCAAATCAAAGGTATCAAAAATTTCTACGTTTTATATGTCAAAAGTGTTTCCATAAAATTGACTGAAAAGTCGCAGTATTTAAAATAACATAAGGTGACGGATTTTATGACACATAAATTTCACAATTTGAGCAGTCTCACAAAAATGATCATAATACACTCGTTTCTTGTCCAAAAGTTACGGATTTACTGTCAAATCGAAGATATCAAAAATTTCTACATTTTATATGTAAAAGGTTTTTCCAGAAAAGTGACCAAAAATTACCAGTATTCGAAAATACAGTAGACTCAGTTTTTGAGATCCAAAATTTTGATCCAAAATCATTTTAAACATTTTTTCTCAAATATTTGCATAACATACACATTTTTTTCATAAAATATACATCAAAATAATTACTATGACAAGATCGATATAAAAACGAAAGAATATACATTCTTTTAACCTTTAAAACTCAAGAAACGGCGAATAACGAAGCGACGCGGTGCGGGAAATGATCCGGGCAACTTGCGGCACGTTTTTCCTACTAAAATCAACGTTTGGTTGCTGAAATTTTGAAAGAGAAAGGTAGAGATGGGGCTGCTGAAATAAGAGCCTAAGAATCCTCCAAATTCTCTCCAAAAAGAAATGAAAGGGTGCAAGAGATGTGTGTGTGCAAAGGCTAAGTGTGTGTGTATATGTGCATGTGTGTGAGTGTAACGTGTATGTGTGTGTTAGTGGGTTAGTGAGAATTAAGGGATTTAATTAATAATTAACTTGCTAATTAAAACTACTAACCCACAATTAACTTTACTAAAAATCCCATAATTTAGAATAAAATACTCAAGTTATAAACTTTGAAACTTAAAAATCTTAAAAATCACCTAATAATTAAATTAGATTTTAAAATGCTAAAAACTTAATAAATCATTTAAAATGACACTTTTTGACTTGAAATAAAATACCATATTTCACAAATCGCCCAAATCGTCACCGGTCACTTTTCCCCGAACCCGCATCGAATAATCGTCAGAAACATGAAACTCCAGAAAACATTTTAACGTACATCAAATAAACATATAATAATTTTAAATAATGCAAATCATTAATCGTGCATTGCAAAAAAAATCATTTTAAAATTAAATAAATAATTTAGAAATTTAAATAAATGCATGAGTTTTACGTATACTGATTTTGGGCTCTACATTATGTATCTTGCAAATTGCACAAGACCTGATATATATTTTGCTGTAAATATATTGGCAAGATTTAGATCATATCCAACAAAAAGACACTGGAAGAGAATTAAATATATATTCTGTTATCTACGAGAAACGACAGACTTGGGACTTTTATTGTAACGTCCCGAAAATTTGAAGGTCCACGTGAACCACATGCATGCAAGTTATTAAATTTCTTTTGTATTTTATTAAATTATTTTAAAGCATCATGTTTATTTCATTAATGTGTGCTTTAATTCATTGCTTATTTAAAGTTCATGCATAATGGTTTTTAAGTTGCATTTCGCGCTCGAACGAGGTGCGGAGACCGGGGAATTACCAGGAAAATATTTTAATTACATGATTAATTTTTATTAATTAATATAGGGTATTTTAAATTTATTTTTCAATAAATGGGCTTTGTTGGGTATTTTTATCCGCCAGAGCATATTTTTCAGTGATACACAAATTTTATCGAAACAAAGGACTTTTTGAGGGTTCGGACAATATTTTAAAAAACTTACCTAAACGAAATATTTTTCAGGAGTATGTTTGGACTTAATGGGCCTACTTTTAAGTTTATTGAGCTTAAAACTCATTTTAAACTTTTAATTGTCAATTTAGGGCCCATTATCTATTAAATTACTATTTAATTATTACCTAAACTCTACTAAACCTAAAGTGAATCCTTCATCAGCGGACACCCCCTTCCCCAACCACTTTTCTCTCGTTTTCAGCAATCCTTCAGCAGCCAAGCATCGGCCATAGCTTTTATTTCAAGAAAAAAAATTTCCGACGCTTCCCCCGACACCCTTTTTCGACATTCTTGCGTAGAAATCATCAGGAACGCGTGTATTTTCGTTTGCTCATCACTCAATCCATTAATATTCTGAAAATCATGTATTTGTTTAGAAATTTATTGATCTACATGGTGTTTACGTTTTTGAGCAAAGTTTGATGTGAATCTTGATTTCTTGTGCATGAGGCTCACTGTTTTGTTCTTGTTCGTGCAAGGGGCTGTCATGGCTGCGTTTTTATAGGCTGGTAACGTTATGAACTAAGGTAGAAAGGAGCTGTAGTTGGCTAAGTGACGATCACATTGAGGGATGATCGATGTTTAGCGCATTTGGCTTGGGTGGGCGAGATCGAAGGTTGAGAGTTGGGTGTTCGTGCATGTCTAGTTTCCAGCCAAGGAGCTAACCCTCTTGGGTACGTGACAAGGCTGGAAGTGGGCCAGGAACGGCTAGTTGTAGTCTAGGGGTCGGCCTGCTGGGGTTAGATCGAGGGAGGGTTCAAGCTTGTGCGACGCGGCTCCTAGGTTACAGCGTGGGGCTGATGTTTTGGGCAGTAGGGTCAGCTAGGTTGGTTTTATGGGAATGTGTTCAACATATGATTTGTAGCACTCCTGTTATCTTCGATGCCATCGTAAATTCGTAATTTTCTTATTAGAAACGAGGGAGATATGATTTTTATCGTAAAGTCGCTCAAGCTGTAAAATTTCTGTGTCTCAAAACTCGTCACCTCGGTGATTTCAAATTCTTCTACTTATTGTTTGGTTTTCTGGAAATGTGTTCAACATATAATTTGTATCACTCTCTGTTTTCTTCGATTCGATAGAAAATTCGTAATTTTCTGTAAAGAAATGAGATAGATATGATTTTTATCGTAACATCGCTCAAGCTGAAAAATTTGTGCGCATATGCTGGAGATTTCCAGCAACCTTTGGGCTTGTTTCTAGGTCCTAATGGTCTGAAATAAGTGGGTCAGAGGCTGGTCATGGAGATTTGAGTCATGGTTTAAGTTGGGAAAAAGTTGGTTAAGTTTCGGGTTGATTCGAGCTAAAACCGGGACCACGGTCCAAGTTTTAAAACGAATTGGTTAAGTTGTAAAATGGGCTCGAGTTTACGTCTAGGAATGCTTTTAAATATTTTTTGGGATGTTTTAAGGATTTCGGTAAGCTTCGAGTCAAATTTCAGAGGTCCAGGAGTAAAATGATAAATTTTGGGTTTTCAGGGGCAAAATAGTCATTTTTGCACCCGCACATTTTATCATATTTTAAATGTTTATGCATCATGTTTACGATTTTTATGAAATTATGTTAAATACGGTGCATGCTTGGTTTGAAGGAAAAAGTTACGTATATGCATGTTTTTATTAAGTGGTGAATATGATGATGATTTTGAAGGATGAGAATTGGTTGTGACAGACGATGTATATGTATACGATGACATGAGATATGATGAGCTGAGGCCAGGGCTCAGTGGACGGGTAATGTTGTCGCTGATGTCCCCACCGTCCGGTACCGTGGTTATACGTAGATGGATCCATCGATAGAGCTGATACGAAAGTCACAACTAATTAATTGAATTCAATTAAATAAAAATGTATATGACATGAGATGACATGCTTTGACACGATACGATTTTACACGACACGTTAATGTTCATGCTTTTAAGTTCATGAAAGATATGTTGAATATGGTATTTTTCACTGTTGTGTGCCATGTATATGTACTTGTTATTCCTGATACAGGTGTATTGAGTCTTTTGACTCAATAGGCGTGTGTGATATAGGTGAGCTTGTTGATGAGGGGACTGGAGGTGCCGAACTCTGAGTTGGCAGACCTGGTGCGGTGACACGACCCGAGGACTGCATGTTTTCCGCATTTTGATTTATGAGATTTGAGAGGAGATGAATATTTTCATATGTTGATGATTTTAAGATTTTTATTCGGTTATGTTTACGTATGATTTTGGATGAGTTTGATTATTTTAAACTGTACTATTTTTATTGTCAAATTTTTAAAATCATTTTTAAATGTTATTTCTTGGCATTCACAGAAATAAACACTCGTAACAAATTCATCAAATCATGCCGAGATTATTGCACTACATGAAGCAAGTCGTGAATGTGTGTGGCTAAAATCAATGACCGAACATATCCAAATCTCATGCGGATTATCATTTGACAAGAAGCATGTGATACTATACGAAGATAATGCGGCATTAGTTGCTCAAATGAAAGAGGGATACATAAAAAACGACAGAACTAAACATATTCTCCCTAAGTTCTTCGCATTCACCCAAGAACTTGAGAAGAATAAAGATATTGATATTCGTTACATTCAATCAAGTAAAAACTCATTAAATCTCTTTACAAAAGCACTTCCTACGATAATATTCATAAAGCATATAATAACGTTGGGATGCGCAATTTATGAAATTTGTGAAGAATCGTTCGTGTTAACATGAGGGAGAGTTTACGTGACTGTACTCTTTTTCCCTTACTATGTTTTTTATCCTAATGGGTTTTTCCTAGTAAAGTTTTTAATGACGCAGTATAAAAACACGTAATGAAGATAATTATTGTATCATGATCATCATCACAAGAGGGGGTGTTGAAAATAAATAATTATTGAATGTTGAAAAAAATAAGAGTTGACATATTTGAATGTTGAAAATAAGAGTTGTAAATATTGAAAATTAGTATGTGATGATGTATGTATTGATGCATTTATTTTTTGATTATTTCCAAAGAAATTTTATAAATAGATCTCTCAATTTGTGAAGAAAAACTATAACGTACCGCACTTTTAAACTACTTGAAATTTGCGGAAAAATTAAAAATTTTCTTAATAAAGTAGAAACCTTCAAATTTCGAATATGATAAACTGCTGTCAATGGAAGTATTTGAAGTAAACAACTACAACCATGGTTTGTGAAAAATATTTGTTCAAACAACGTTAAACAGCCTCATAAAAAAAATTCAGAGTATTTGAAACATTGCATAAGTTCTTAAAAACATGGGCGGTCCTCGGGTTTAGCCTCTTGCTCAGTCCAAGCCGGCTCATTGTTCCCCACCCCTCGTCTCCTCATTATCATCCTCACCTGCATCGATCAAGTCTAGTGAGTCTAAAGACTCAACATGTATAAACTGGAAATAACAAGTAATACGTAATAAAACCACATGCATCTTTAAAAATAGAGTGTACATACTTGAAACTTGAACGTACATATAAAAACTTGAACATACATACATAACATATGTAGAACCCGTAATTAGACTGCGTATAAGCCATGCATAATTTTAATTTTTTTTTAATTGACTTCATTGCATGAGTATTTAAATGCATTCTTTGAAGCTAAGTATTTTATTCAGTAGTTTAAATTTTATTCTTTTCAGTTCATTAAGTGAGGCCGGACCGGAGTTGGAGTAAAGAGATAAAATTTAATGCTAAGAAAACATTTCCTAAAATTTATTTAAGATAATTAATAAGTAAATTTATTGTAAAAGAAGGTTTAAGGAATTATTTAAATAAGTGGAGATAAGTAGTAAATAGAGTTCAATAATTAATTCCTTAATTCTTTTAAATATTTAATGAGTAGATAAAACACTAAAGAGTTAAAATACAATATTCAATAAATATTTTCCCTCCTCTTTTATTATAATTTTCGGCCCCTATAATTTAATTTAAAAGTTTAGTTGACAACCCATTTAATTAATAGTTTTACTATCCATTTTTATTGGGAGATAATTATATCACAACAAATCTTCTATGATAATTATTGGAGCAAGATCCCACCCCACCTAACTAGATAAAAAATCGGCCATGTTGTTTTTTTTAAGACTTAATTGTGATTTTTATTTCAACTCATTCTTTATTTATCCCCTTAACTATTCTAGATAGATTTATCCTCCCCAACTTTTAAATCACTACCAAGATTTAATTAAACCAATTCTCCCTTTGCACCTAGACCTTAAAATCGTCCATATGCACCTCTAATATCCCCAAGAAAAATCTTTGATATCATTCTTTTCCTTATCACTCAAACTAGTAGATAGAAAGAATATTTTCCCTTCCCTTTATCTTGTATCTTCCCATTTAAATTCCTAGACTCCCTCCCACTCCATAATCTCGAAAATTTCAGTCTCCTTCAGCACTGAAAATCGTGAGAGGCTAGGGTAAAATTAAGGAAGAAAAACAAGAAAGAAAACAAGAGAAGCAACTCCGTCTCCTCCGCGCCGTATCGTCTATTCTTTTCGTTTTTCTTTCAAACGAAAACCAAGGCATGTATA
>NC_133306.1:15678364-15718403 GCF_012295235.1 Primulina huaijiensis
AAAATTTACGGTGCGATGTGCCAAATTGACTCTCGAAAGAGCGTTTCTTGTTTTGGCCTCCATTCACCTAGATTTCGACATGCATCATTTTAGGAGCATTAATTAATCATTTTTAGCGTATTTTAATCATGTCTATTTGATTATTCAGTGTTGGTTCGGAGTCATAATTAAATACGAAGTCGTCGAGCGTCATTGTCGCATTTTTTTGAACTTAAATTGCATAGTTGGTCAAGTATAAGCTATTGCATATTTTTCATGGCATATTTAGGTTGCAGCGAGCCTGGGAACGATCCAATCCAGTTGGTAAAATAATACAGGATATTTCATTATGCAATTTAATTATATTACGTGCATGAAAATAGAAAATACTTATTTTGAGATTTATGCGATATTGCTTGTGGTCAATTCACTATTTTGGGAGCACTATTTTACCCGGTCGCCAGTGACCGATCAGTTCAGTTTGGTACCACCCGGTCGCCAGTGACCGGTCAGTTCAGTTCAGTTTGATACTCCCCCGGTAGCCAGTTACCGATCAGTTCAGTTCAGTGCAGGGGCCACATGCGTAGATCATAATCTCAACAGAAAATTTTTACCAGTTATTTCAGTACAGGGCTCCAAGGAGCAACATTTTTACTATGATTTTTAATTCAGTCATGCACGTATTATAATTGCTCAGTACAAGTTATTTTCAGTATGCCTCATGACATGATATTTTATCCCATTCAAAATTTTACTAGTATTTACTCGTTACCTACGATATATGCATGCTGAGTCTTTAGGCTCAGTAGACTTGATTGTTGTAGGTACTGATGAGGCTAGGGCCGAGGGCGGGGACCAGTGAGCCATCTTGGGTCGGCAGTAGTGGCACCCGAGGACCTCAGTTCAGCATTTATTATTTTATTTCTCAAACAATTTTTATCAGTTGTTGAATATTCTTAAAACGTTAAATTTTTGCAAACTAATATTTTCTTCCGCTGCCATTTTGAATATCAAACTTTGTTTATCGGTTTATTTATGCATGAGGTATTTTGATTATTTAAAAAGAAAATTTTTAATTTTTCGCAAATTTTCAAGCAAGGATTCATAGGCCTTCACAACATAGATGTGCCATCATCGTAAAACTTTTCATAAACATGCTTGCATCATACATACTTGAGCATACATAACATCATTTTGCGTAGAGATATGTTTCAAAGCAAGTGACCCATACATAAAAGTGCCTGGTCAGACTAAACCACAGTACTGGGCTGGAAAGGAAAGTCCACTACCACATACATGATATCCTCGTTCATGCTTTAACGGGTGAATTGGTCCCTGGGCATGCTTTACCGCTTTCCAATGCTAATCTAAACCCGGTCATGCTTTACCGGGGTGGAGAGGTCCTCGACCACGTTCACCGACTTCCAAACTCATTCATAATTTGGTCACAAGACATTTAGCATACCTCAAAAACTTAAAAGTATTTTCTTTTGCACGTCGAACATACTTACAAAGCGTTGAGGGATTCTTTGGATCTTGCCCGGGTTATTACTGCACATGCTAACATGCTATCAAGCACCTTAAATTGCACAACTTATTCACCCTTACAAACTTAGTGCCCAGTAATAAAATAACTTATGACCTTCTTATAACCCCGGGACTTGAATAAAGTGGACATAACACCAACCCCGACTCAAACCCTGAACTCACCCTTGAAACGAAGCAAGAAGTGTCAAAAATAATGAAAGGCATGGACCTTGTTTAAATCGTAGTTCAACGTTCCCCAATCAAACTTATTAACATAAAATCTAACTTGTAGAATCCTAGGACCATATGACAAAATAGTACCCAAAGGAAGCAAGAACACAAAAATCGAAGCCTAAAATCTGCCTGAAGCAGCGCCTAGGCACTGCCCTGCAGCGCTGCGGCACCAGACTAGCTCCTAGGCGCTGCCTTGCAGCGCCCAGCGCTGCGGCACTGGTCCTACGCGAATTCACCCAAAATTGCACCAAGTGCTATCCTATGACTTCTAATGCATGCATATCCATTGAAGACTTGAAACGACACCACGAAATGCACAAGATCAACCCACTTGACACTCCTAAATGCAGCAAGGAACACCCGACGAGTTCCAACCAAGCCTGCAACAAGAACTTTTCAAGAAAACATTTTTTTTTGAAAACGCAGTTTGAGCAGTCCCACGAAAACGGTCATAACTCACTCAATTTTTATCCAAATAACTCGAATTTTATATCAAATCGAAGATATCAAAAATTCTACGTTTCATCTGTTGAAAGTTTTTCCAGAAAACAGACTGAAAAATCACAGTAATTAAAATGACAGCAAATTTGTGTTTTGAGATCCAAAAACAGTTTCAAAAGTGATTCAACCATATTTGCTCAAACTTCTACAGAACATACACATGATTTTCATACAATAAACATAAAAATTATTACTATGACGAGATCGATGCGAAAACGAAATAATATACATGCCTTTTGATATTAAAATTACCGAACCAACGATACCGACTCGGAGATGATGCGAGGGACGATCCGAGACGAACGTGGCACGATTTTTCTTGAAGAAAACTCACGAAAATTTCAGGAAATATTCAGGAGAAGGGGCGGCTGCTAGAGGAAGAACAAGGAACCCTAGCTATCTATATTTTTCTTTTTTTTTTTAAAATGAAATGAGATGGTGTGTGTGCAAAATGAAAGGTACCTAGAGATGGAATGACCGAGTGTGTGTAATGGTGTGTGTGCGCGCGTGAGTTACAACATAATTAAGGGGATAAATTGCTTAATTACTCAATTAACATGCTAATAAAAAATGCTAATCAAATTGCTACATAAAATGCTAGATTAAATGCTAATAAAATATTATCCCACTAAAAATGAAATTTTAAAAATACACAATTGAAAATCTAACATTCACCTAATAATTAAATTAGGCTTTAAAATGCTAAAAACTTAATAAATTATTTAAAATGCCTCAAACTTAACTTAAAATAAAATACCACATTTTAAGATTTGCCCAAAATCGTCGCTGGTCTCCATACATCAATCCCGCATCGAATATTCGCCTGAAACATGAAACTCGATAAATATTTTAACGTGCATCACATAAGCGTAAATAATTTAAAATAATGTATTTTCATAAATCATGCATCGCTAAACTCATTTTAAAATTAAAAAAATGATTTAACAATTTAATTAAATGCATGGTTTTTACGTGTACTGAATTTGGACTCTACAAAAACATAATTGAGTATAGAGAAAATTTTATAAAATATGTAGTTTGATATATTTTGTGAGTATGAGATTTTTATTTTTTAGCGTAAATTTTTATTTTTAACATAATTAATTTTATAGACCAATAAATTAGAGATATTGCACAAAATTAAAGAAAAGAGTAAGAAAGTACCAACGGCCAAGAGGATGGAGAATGAGGCGTACGGAGTGATGGGAGTCATAACAGGGGCCACTAAAGCAATGTCCTCATTCGAATGGGGAGTGGAACCAGGTGTCGATGAAGCATCATATCAGGAGTACTCATATTGTCCAACAACTTTGACACAGATAAGATAAGAAGGGAATTCCCTAAGCGACCCAGATAAAGGGATATGATCGAGCCAAGATCCATGTGCTTAGTTGAGATAAACAATATGAAAATTGGAATAAACGAGGCCACTAAAGCAATTTCCTCATTCGAATGGGGAGTTGAACCAGTTGTCGGTTAAGCATCATGTCAGGAGTACTCATATTGTCCAACAACTCTGACACGGATAAGATAAGAAGGGAATTCCCTAAAGCGGCCCAGAGAAAGGGATATGATCGAGCCAAGACCCATGTGCTTAGTTGAGACAAACAAAATGAAAAATGGAATAAACGGGTAGCAAATCGGATGGAGTAACACTAGCTTCTCGGAAGAAAAGTTCAGAAGAAGAGGTGGCCGAGCACGAAATTTTTCGACAGTAGCAACCGCAGAAGGTTGTGGCCGGAGGGTAGAAATAGTGAAAAGATTGACAAGAGAGCCAAATGGAGGATTCGGGACTAGGGCTTTTGATTTGGGAATTTAGAGTGTGAATGATGAAGTAAGTTTAGGCTTGTGTTGGAACTCCTTGTAGAAAAATTATGAGGAGATTTAGAGATGGTAGAAGACAAACTGGAAGCATTCTTTCTCAATTTTAAATTTAATGAGAGAGTTGATTTGTTAGAATCTTCTTCTAAAAACAAACTTTCCAACTCCATAAATACTACTTTGGGTTTCATTGTTGCTAATGGATACAGTGAGTTAGTATATGACCTTATATACAAGTATTTTGGCCTAATGAATCAATACACGTGGGGCATTTGTAGAAGAAACTAGGAAACACCCAAACAAGAGAAGATCGTTGAAGAAATTGTTAGAGTAGATGCCCTGCAAGCCAATTGTTGGTTAGGAATTTTATTGACTCAGATATAATAAATAATATTTGTTTTAATATAATTCATTATTTCATGGTTTGTTATTTCTTTATCTGTATACCGATGTGAAGAACATAGATAAAGATCTTGATTATACTTTAACACAAATAAATCGTAATTCGATGTTGAAACTCATTTGTAAACATTGTATGATCTAAATTCGTTCCTAGTCGATTCAGCAGCCTAAAATATGGATAAAGGTCGCTTGAGCTTGAGACTAGCATCTGTGATGTTGTATACTGCGTTTCTTGGTAAGGGCATAGAGATGTCCAAACATGCAGATGAGTAGTCATATGATGATTATACCGAACAACCCTCCCTCGAACTTTTCAAGTGGTTATTATTCATCGAGAGGATAAGTCCATAGTTATGATTGTACACCATTAGTCCTTACGACTCAGGACAACACTGAGACTCTACATGCTAGAACTGTGCTTTGACTCGTTTACCGGCTCCAGGATAGTCATCAGGTGGCGAGATTGGGTACAGTTGTGACGCATGTAGGAGCTAGAGCATTGTAGTCGGGGATTCACCGCTCACCTAAGGGTGTTGATATCCTGTGTGATCTTATGAAATAATAGTGTATGGAATCTCTGGCCAGAGTATGAGATGTACTTTAGAGAAGGAATTCTCCAATAGTACATGCGATGACACTATTTATTTATATCACATAGTTATCGAACTATTATGCAACCTTCGACGAACCAATGGTTGCAGATTCGATCGGGATATGTGAGATGAAAGGACCGTACTGTACGTTAATCATAATCGACTTGTTCTTGCAGGCACTATCAGTGATACCTAGGGAATCATGGGACGATGCTACTAGAAGCTCTTACCATAGTTCGATGGATTTAATCAGAAATATGATTTCTGACATTCTCATGATAAATTGTTGATATATGGAATGAGACAAATTAGGATAAGCCCGAATAAAGGATTATGTCCCGAATCACAAAGAGTTGTGAACCCACGGCTAGCTGTATCCCTGAACCATTGAGGGTCACACAAGCACTGGATCGTTTTTCTTGTTGAGAGAATGAATTCAAGAAGTTGAATTTATATTAATGTATAGTAAATTCAATGAGTTGAATTTATGATAATTAAATTTTGGGAGAATAAATTCAAGGAGTTGAATTTATAAAATTTGAGAATTTAATTTATTAAACCTAAAAGTTGAGTTTATTAAATATTAAATTTTGGAGGTGATAAAATTCAAGGAGTTGCATTTATGATTTAAATATTAAATTCAAATGTTGAATTTATAATGAATTTAATTTATTAAATTCAAAATCTGAGTTTATTGAATATTAAATTAAAACTTGTGGGAAGTATGTTTGATGGGCTTGTAGGAGTACAAGTTCAATTTAATAAATAATGAAAGTTCTTAATGGACTTTGAATAATTAATTAAACTAGTTGGACTAGCCCATTTAATTAATCAAGTTCATTAATGTTAATTATGATTATTAGGTGATGACTTAATTATAAATAGGAGTAATCAAGCTATAACCCTACCCTCCACACTTGTAAAACTCGAAATTCCCTCTCCCAAAGCACAAAATTTCGGCCACTCTATTTTTGGGAAAAGATTGAGTCGTCTCTCAATTTTTGATTTCAACGTAAAAACTTCTTCTAATTTTTCTAGTGCAAATTAGAAGAGGAACAAATCATCTAGTCGTGGACCTTATTAGAAAAATAAAGAAAGGAGTTTTTGAAGATCGTTCGTAGGGATTCATCAAGAGCTAGATCCGACAATACCGGATTAGTTGGAGCCAAGAGATTTAATTCACCAAAGGTATAAAAATCTAACACCCTATGAATGTTTATTCATAAAACTATACAAATGCTCAAACATATATATTTTGATTGTCAAAATAAAATAAAAATTTTAAAACTTCCGCTGCGTTTGGGCACGAGAAAAACGAGATCCAACAAAATCATGGACAAGATCATTTGAAATTGAGGGAGTGGGAGAACCGCCCATAAAGCTGAACAAGAGTGGGTATCGGAAGACATCTCAGATACATACAACACATGTCGCAGAACTCTTGAAAACTCCAAGAAAAATTTCCTAGTTTTAGTTCAATAGTATTTCATATTGTCGTTCCATATTTTAGCAAATTTCACAATTTTTCTTGTGTTTCTCATCAAATTTTATTATATTTCCATATTTTGTAAATTCCTACATATTATTATAAAAATAATTTGTATCGGGAGTTTATTCTGCAACTTCCAATAATTTTTAATCACTATTCTTTGTTTTTAACATTGTATTTGCTTAGGAGATCAGAACAAACGATCAAATTTGAAATCTACTTTCGTTTTGATTTGTAGAAATTAGATTTTGGCATAATATTGATCACAAAAATTATGCAAACACATAAATCGATTTTTTTACCCAAAGAAGTATCATCATAGTTTTCACGTGAATGCCCAAAAAACCAGATTGAAACAATCGAGATTAATAAGCTGTTTTTCAAAATATTGCGAATATCCGTACGTATGTCGTTCTCTCTGCTAAAAGAAAAAGCTCTAACTCACTTGTTTGATTCCTAATGATAATATATATCATCAATGTGAAAAATATAAATTTAACTTGGACTGAACATTTGATACATTGTGGGGATATCCCAACAGGGATCACTACAATCATTCATGTTTTCCCAGTATTCGCTTATGCCGTTCATTGCATATAGCGATGCTGATATTTGTCTCTCGACTTTCAACCGTTCAAAATCTGAAAATTCCACCTCGCCATCTCTTCTCGGGGCGTAAAAGATTAACCCATCTTGTTGAGGAGAAATCTTGTCAAAATACATCCCATACGCTGAGTCTTGATCATGATTATTTAAGTAACGTGAGGAGTACATTTCATAATCACATCCTCCCAAGAAACAGGGCTTGTACACCCCCTCGGAGCTGGCTAGATTTGGGTCACTGGCCAGAGACTCGTCAATATGGTAACTATTCAAATTCCCACTACTAGATGAAGAACTTTTGGAAGCTGTTTTAACAGATTGAGACAACTGATCATTCTCAAGATCAGGAGAAGGGTGGACTTTGTTTCTATTTAGGCATCTCTTTTGATTGAGAAGATTTCGAATCTTCAAAGAGAGAACCGGGTTACATGGCACGTTGTTGAGGAAATTCGTTCTTGTATTCGTTCCGCGGAGGAGGCACGCGGCTTCATCATAAGCTTGAGCAGCCTCTTCTGCAGTATCGAATGTTCCGAGCCACATTCTGATCTTTTGAGTTGTGTTCTTGATTTCTGCAACCCATTTTCCAGAAGGCCTTTGCCTCACACCAACAAACTTGTTCTTCATGGTTGTGCTTTTGCTTCTTCTGACAGTGTTGTTATTTGTAGGGTGTGTTGTGGAACTGAATTTCCATTGTAATAATTAATATTAATACAATGTTTGGTGGTACTAAAGAGGAACAATGAGAGGGTATGTATTTATAGTGCTAAAGCAGGCAAGTGTGTATCTTATATATTTTTCCGGTTTTTTAAGACTGAATTTGTTCCTTTGTGAATAATTGGTCTGATTTTTCAAAACAGAGTGGGTAACTATTATTATGTCATTAGTCGTAAGCATGCTTATGAGAAATTGTTTATTTACAAGGATGGCATGCTTATCCTTATTATATCCGTATTGGTAAACACGTTCTTTGCCTTTGGTGAGGGGAGAAATGGCATGGTTTTGGCCAACTCAATTTCTTTAGTCTCTACATAAGATCAAATTTTGACACCCATTTTTCAACTTTATCTATTTCGACTCTTAGTTTTATCTTTCATCTAAACTAAACACCACAGATTAAATCCCTAAAATAGATATGATTTCAACACACAGATCCCCTCATCCTTGTTTTTGCTTTGTATTTGTATCAAATGATTTCATTGGATACTGAATTACTGATATGATATAGTTTCGACAATAGAAAATTATTTGTTCTTAACTGTAACTTATGTAACAAATCGTTGGGTGGGACCGTAAAATGGAAATCAAACAAGTGGATAAAAATACAAGAAATAAAAGAAAAAATACGCATAAAGAATAAGACATGGGAGCCGTTTATTTCATCATCCACATAAGAGGAATATCACTGACAAACAAATAAAAAAGTTAGTCAAACGTGTAGTAGATGAAGACTATTCATAACATTATATCATAGGTCGGTAAGCTTCTTTCTTCAATTGGTCAAATGCTGCATTTTAAACTGGGGAGTTGGAGCCACGAAGGCCTGCAAAATTTGAAGTAAATATTTTGAAAGTGTCATCATGTAAGCCTGCCATTCGGACATACATCCTAATTTCATTTTCCAATATACATATGATAATAATAATAATAATAATAATAATAATAATAATAATAATAATAAATAAACTATTAAATATGTCAAAATGTAGCTTTATATTAGATTGATACTGTCGAATCCTCGAAAGGAATCTATGCGACTCATAAACCCCCAAATACCAATTTCATGAAAACGACTGACTGGTCAATGAATTTGAACACAAGATTGCAGGGATGGTTGTTGGAACAGTTGAACTTCACCACACAAAACAATGATCGGATTCCAGACTTTGACCCAAAAATACAAGCAAGAATCACGGCCAACATAGAGTAGAACGGAACTTTATTTCTCTAAATGATGAAACTATGAAACAAAATGCAAATTCATCTGAGTCGTATGTGCCACTGAGATCCACTCTGTTGCAGCTATGTAATAGATCAAGTTCAATTAAAAGACAATGAGAACAATAGAACATCAAAATATGAGATTCCAATACGAAAGTAACTCTATTTTATAAATATGTCTCTTAAACCGAATTTGCAATCATATTAACAAATGATCAAACTTAACAAAATATGTAGCCATGTGTATACCATATCCGACTACTTGAGTTGTAAAATATGATGAGACCAAAACTGCAACATGAATTGCCTTTTCCACAACCCTTGAATATAACGATCGACCAACCTCACAAATATTACAAGAAGCCCCGGCCCCTGAGGCCATCCCCAGACCAGTCCACCCATTTCCTTTTAATTTTTGGAAACAATACAGAAATTGCTTGTAAATGCACTCTCTACAGGCAGTCCACATTTACCAGGAAACGGCACTAACAGTCGACCAAATAGATGAAGGCTTTGAACATCTCTCTCTCAGCAGAAAAAGTCCAGGAATAAATATATGGTTGGCACAATGTGACATCACAATCTATGTTGACAGAATTGACTGTAATGCAAGCTGCTGCTGAGGCTGCAAGGACGACCATGTAGAGGCAAGGGTAGAAGGAGGTAGTGTCTGTTGTAGCTGCCTCAACAGATTGATCATTCGACTAGCTGTTTGCTCTGTGGCAAGATCCTTGCCTGCACAAAGAACCTGTAACAAAAAAATCTCAACTTGACAAAAAAGTGGCCGCCGTTGCAAGGGAATTTTCAAATCATTTTGAGAAATCTGGGCAGTAAATATAAAACTTTTTCCGCACCTATCCGAAGGTCAAAATATCATGCACAAAATACACAAATAAAGCTACAGAGAATCTTCTGGTATGACTATATAATCATTTCAATGTGAACAAAAAATCGTACACCAATTCTTATACAGGGTTCTATATTAATAATGATTCGGGATACTTCAAATGGTTTAGAAACTAACCTCTGCAAATACAGATACAATTTTAGGAAGATACTGATTATTCTGGCCCAAAAGTTCCCGATCAGACCTGAAAGAGGAAAACATGGCCAACACAGAAAGCTAAGAGGACAAACAGAAACATTTCAGAAAAATTGTTGCAATAAAAATGAAAACTGTAGGCAAGAAAAAATGTGGCATCCACACCTCTCAACCATAGAGCAAAGCTGGTCATGAACAACTTTTGCTTCAATAAGATCACCCTTTATTGGCAGACAACCCAACCAGGCTGGAATCACCTGTTGTGAACTCCTTACGTTAAGAACTTGATGAAATGAGGAAGGAGACGAGACAAAACCAGTAAGAAATAGGTCAAAGGTGGATATTTAGGAATCACAACCCCACAAAAATGTTATGCCTTCCATTTTCTGTAAAATTAGACCTCACATCAAAATTAGGTTTTATTAAAATCGAATAAATATAAAAATCAAATGTTCTTTACCAAGCATATACATAAAAGCACACCCTACACGAGAAAAATATTACGCACGTGCAAAGAGTAAATTGATTTCTAAACTCAGAAACACAAGTCCAAAAGCACAATGCGCAAAATAAACAGATCTTAGGTGAACATTATACTGGAGAGATTATACCTAATGGTCGTACTAATTACATATGCCTCTTGGATAATAGTTAGTTCAGAAATACGCAAATATTAGGGCATGACCATAATCTAAACCAAACATCGCCTATCCAAACCTTTTCGTATATATGGTAATGTATCATTTCGATCAAACAAGTGACAGATACCTGATTTGAATCAATCCCATCTCGATGAAATTGGCATATCTTTCCCAAAGCTGAAACAGCATTATCATATGCCATTACAAATTCTGGTTGTGAAGCATTGGGATGTCTGATAACTACATTGAGCCTGGAAAGAGCCTCTGAACAGGATAAATGGATCAATTCAGTACATAACATATAATAATATTCTACAACCCCACGCCAAGTATATCTTACCTCCTACAAGTGGTTTAAATACAGAACCACCAAATTCTGCACATACCCCGAGCCCATAGACAGCAGCCTGAGAATAGCAATGATGCACTTCAGTTATGCTTAGATTGAACAGTTTACATCAAGATAACCATATGTTTAAGTTCAAGTTTCAGCAAACCTGCCGGACATCTGGGTTTTCATCGTTGCAAGCTTCCAGGAGGAAAGGCAGATGTGTATCATAATACCTGATTAGGGGAAAAACCTATATTAAAAATTTATATTTGTACCAAATTTAAGAATTTATCATGGTACACAAACATACTTTAGAGCAGTTTCACGGCATTGCTCAGCCACATCATCAAAGATGCAAATGGCAATCCTTCTCTCTTCAGCTGTCTTATCCTTGCCCTGAAAGGAAAACCACCATAATCGTGTGGTGATTATAATGGATAGTGATTGAATTCTCAAGCCAAATACCTTATCCATTTTAACATGAAAAGAAAAAACAAGTGGATTATAAAGGAACAGAAAGAGGTCAACTTACCCACATAGGCATCAAATATGACAATAATTCGTCAAAGAAAGGCAAGAATGACGCTTTGAATGTTTTGATCAATGTTCCAAGAATTTCACCAACCTGCACACTCAGAAAATAACATGTATTTTCAGTTATTAACTGAATATATGCAAATCGCAAATATAACTATACAAGTGTTACAAACAAACCTGCTCAAACACTTCTTCTTCTTGCTCATTTTCCTCGTTAAGCAGTTCTCCCTCCTCAGCATCAAAATCTTCAGCTTTTGCTCTCTCAGCTCTCTCTCTTTTTCTACTTGAGCTAGCAGTTATCACATTTTTTATCTCTTCCACAATACTTTTAACCTGACTCTCATCTAGAAGTGGTCCAGAAATCTAAGAGTACGTGAATTATAACAAAATTTAAGTAGCAGGTAAAGTTATTTCTTAAAAAAACATAGAATACTGTAACATAAAAAATTATGGAGAAAAACCGAGATTCTTGTATTCAAAATACCCACAATGAATAAATTTATGAGACCACTTTTTCATATATATAAAGTTTTGTTCATCACCCAAAATCCATCAAAGAAAAACTTTGTCACAACTAAATTTTTACAAATACCCAACTCCAAAAATTTTTGTTTACATTTGCAACCATTGCAATCAAATTATTAAGTCACATTGTCAATCAACTGCACAATATAAATTATAAGATTTCTCCCCTAAAAAATTTTTAAGCAAACGATTCTTTTATATCATAATATATTTCATTCAATCATTACAAATAATCACTTCATTACATGCCACACTGACTATCAACATATCCAAACAACATTTCAAAAGACTTTAACCAAAAATGCCACAAATTTTCCTCAAAAGTTTTAGCTGAATCAAGTTAGGAGCCTGAGTAAACAACATCAAAGCCGATCAACATCTATTCCAATTGAAAATTTGAACATGTGCTGTGGTAAAATCTTACAATCTAACTGAATGGCCATTATTAACAAAATAGATACATCAGAATCTAATTGCATAGAGGTAACTCATATCATAATTTGATTAACGCTAAAGTTCCAAGATTTAAGAAAATATAATTATAAATACCAGTTTTGTTGTTCATAAGCTACCATGCTGAGTCATAGAAATCACTAAAAATATCAAGTCAAAGACCCCTCAACATGTGGCATACACACTTTGTGGTGCCTCATCAAGGTAGATGGTTTACAAAAGTAACAATTTCTCTTCAAAAATGAAGATTATCTATTTTAAAAATAGGAGTCTTTGGTATGAAAATGGGAAAAATCGCAAAAGTGAAACAATTGATTAAACATTTTATGCAAATTTAAAAGAGAAAGCATACTAAAATTTATCAATATGAACCTGTCAATACGTACCACATACATAGTTCAACAGCAAAAGAAGTACATAACAAACAATTTTAATGTAAGATTTTGTTTTATAACACACATTACACACCTGAAGACATTCATTCAATGCGTCCAACATATTTGAACAGATCTCTGTATCAGGCTCCTGCACACATGAGAAATCATAAGATTCATAAATCATAACTCCCCTCTCACAATTTTAACACAGGTAGCATGTTCAAAGATGGAATTAACTACTAGACTTTAACAGTAACCTTATGTAAAGCTTCCACTAAAGCAGGAATTATATAGTCGGACAACTGTTTCACATACAACTCATTGCGACCCTGAGCAATCCCTTTCTCGACAGCCAGCTTTGCAGACCGCAATAGCTCCGGCATTGCTAGAAAGAAACATTGAACATTTAAGAGCATGTATTAGAAGGTTTGACAATCTAAACAAGAAGAAAGTCCTCTAAAGCAAACAACGTATCACCTGAAACAGCAGACTTTCTGACTTCTTCGTGAAAGTAGAATTTCAAGAGGGGAACCAATGTTGTGACAACCTACACCAACGGACATGTGCCATGACAGCTTTAAGTTGGGGTAACCATTAGAGAAATAAGGTAAAGACCAATGCATCTTCACTAACCTGATCAATCCACGGGTAGAAACCTTCCTTCAGCTCATCAGCATAGCAGCATAGCATATTGCAAGCAGTAGCCTTTTCTTCTAGGACGCTAGTCTTAATTCCAATTCTTTTATCACCTAAAGTGATGGTTTCCATGCTGCAATATGAAAAGATATTATATACAAATGTGTGAAAATAACAAGAGGCATTCTTTCGTTATTGATAGGATTACGTCCAACTATATAATCCAGGCGGAAGAGTGGCACAACACAGGCATGAAAAAAGAAAGTGTAAAAAAAGATAATAGGAAACAAATTGATAATAAGGGTTGAATTAACCCTACTGTATCCACAATCTATCTTGAGCTCCTACTCAAAAAGTTTTAGCAATATACAAACCCACAACAATTAAAAAAAGAAAGAAAACCATATACTTTCTTCCTCCTTCCAATTATTAATTCGCTGTTTAATAAATGTTTTACAACTTTACTGAAACATGCTCAAATTAATATAATTACTAGAAGGCATATTTGTTCAACATTTTATATGAAAGCAAATTTCTTGTATTTTGTCTCTTCAAGATAAATATATGACACAGCAAAAAACTTGGTGAATTGAGTAAGTCTTCCGAAAAGAATGTTGTTGATGTCTATCAAACAATGTTCTGAAAATAATGGAGTAAACCACCAAACTCTGGAATGGAAACTGAATTGACACAATATAATGCACAAATCATTTTTAACCAGATTAACTACAATAAAGTTTAACAATTTCTTTGAAATTTTAAATACAATACACAAGAATGCAAATAAACATTTTAGTATCAAGATTAAGAAGATGCAAAACAATGTAGCAAAGGATGCAAAACAAATCATGCATATTTATAGGCTTTCACATCGGAACTATAAAGAATATAGATTCATTTACTTAAAAATGTTTAAAACTGTTTAATTTAATTCAATTTAACGAAAGTGAAAAAAAAACAGAGATATAAAACATGGAAAATTAAAAATGAAGGAACCTTTCATCATCAGAGTCATCAATTTCTTTGTCAGAATCAGCTGATGTGATGGTCACATCAGGCTTCAGCTGAGCAGACTGCAGCAAAGGAGGCATGACAACACTCATATAAGGAAGGAAATCCTGTCCCAAGCACTTGCAAAGTCTGGCCCATGCCTAAAATAGAAGAAAAATATTTGGTTAAGAGCTTAAAATGCAAACATACAAACATTAAGACTTTCATTTTTTGGGACAAAGCGTACTTGTAGCATGTAACTAGTTGTGGGATCATCAGTCTCCATTTGTGATCCTTGTAGTGACACAAGAACGTCCATGACCTAGAGAAAAAAAAAGATACATAAATCACCTAGTTGGTGAGTACTGTAAACTTACAGCGGCTGTTGTTAACCAAGAATTTTGTCTCAGCACAAAAATATCACTAGGAGAAATGTGAGATGGGCCAACACATACATTAAATATGCCATGCATATAGATTAGGAGTGTCACAATCAGACACGACCCACCAACCCGACACGGTTCAACCCGGAAAAAAATCAAGTTTGAGTTTGGGGTTTTCGGGTTGGGGTTAGATCAGGTTAGACTCGATATAAACCAGAAAAAATGATCATGTTGAGTTGGGTTCGTTGAAAATTTTATTTTTTTTAAAAAAATATAATTAATAAATATTGTCTACATTTTTATATACTGTATGTTTAAAAAAATATTAATTGTATATTTATATCATAAATTTTCATAATTTAATATTTATGTTGAATATTTTTTATTTTTTAAACAATTGTTTATTTGATTTAGTAAATATACTTTATTTTTCTACAATTAGACTTTCAAATTTAAATCATATATATGAGGGAGATTTTGTTATTATGTGTTTAAATTAAAATATTATTATTAATTTTTTTAATTTTATTTAATTTTCTTTAAAAAATTTTTTTTAAAAAAATCAAAATCGGGTTAATCAGGATGATCGGGTTTATCGGGTTGATTCGGGTTTGGACTCGGGTTGAGAGATTTCGGGTTAGCTCGGGTTCGGGTTGGGCAATTTTTGAATAGTACTATTATTCAACCCGATCCAACCTACCCGAATTGACACCCCTAATATAGATAAACAATATATAAGGTAACCCCTACGTAACACAAAGAAAGAAATGGGGCACAGTTACCTGCTTGGCGTCTTCCTTAAATTTTTCCTTTTCAACTGCCATCCCAACCAAGCTTATGCATTCCATGGCCTTAGCACGAAGCATGCGATTAGATTTCTCCATCGCATTCACTAAGATAGCCTTCAAGTAAGGCATAACTGCATCATAATATTTCTGGATGTGTTCCTGTCATGCCACCAACCCACAAACTTAGTTTACAAAAAAAGAAAAATATACTACCAACTTCACCCAGAATAACTTTACAGCATTTATATACCTGAGATGAATCAGCGACAGAAGCTAATGCAGTTAAAGAACCCTCCTGTACCATTTGTTTGGAATTCTGCAACAATAAAAGACATAAATTATCTTAAAAAGCATATTTCTATCATAAATGCAAATATTATCATGTATGTCTCGAATTATTTATTTTATTCTCATATGCAATAGCACCTGTAGAAGTAACAGCAGCTTGTGCACTATCCCATCTAAGTATGGCGTTAAAATTTCCGGGGTGCAATTCTCGCTGAAGTTAAGCACTGCTGAAGCGGCGTGTGCCTGCAAAACACCACATAAAATGATAAGAATAAGAGGACAAACATCAAGAACATAAAAACAAGTAGACAACCATAGTGGAAAAACCTTTAACAACATAGCAACAAAATTAAATGGTCTTCCCTAGATTACCACCCTTCAGCCAAATTCCAACCTCTAGCGACGAGGGGTAGCTCCGACAAGTTTTATCTTACATGTACTTTAGCATTTTAGGGTGATTTTCTCTTTTCTTTAATTTATTACACATAATTTTTAGTACATCTCTAGATCTAAGTCTCTTAATGTTATTTTGGTTGAAATACATTAATTTATTATTTTACCACTTTTTTACATTTTTTTGAGAAATTTTCGCGAATTATTTTGGTTTTATTAGATGAAAATTTGATTTTAGGTGCATATATTCATTGCTAACCTCATAGCTTAAAAATGTGTAGACTCTCTATCAAAGATTAAATTCATGAAAATTTTAATTAATGAGATTTTTGAATTATCGGTTATATTTGAACTGGAATATAGATTATTTGGTATATATCATGTTTTTTATTCAATGCCTCTCTACTCGTGCTTGCACCTCGGGCTCCAAGATACCTTGATTCCTTGGTGAGCATTGCACTCTTAATGACAATGATTAGAACAGAAATTCAGGGATCAATTTTAAAAAAATTGTAACAAATCAGCATATTTTGTAATACATGATAAACATATTTAATATCTTCAATAACTCATATTTGGAGATATTGATCTGCATTAGTTGAGGGAAAAAAGCATAATCAAATGAAACATAAGTTAATTAATATTTCGGCACCAACAATGACCAAGCCAAAATTCCTCGCTGACAGTAGATAAATATTAAATCCAATTCGTAAATTTTGTACTATGAAGAGAATTCAACATCTAGATAAGAAAACATAGTTTTCCACTCCGTAAACAAATACTCACAATCATTAAAAGCACAAAAAAACTAGATGAAAATAAGCTAAAATCCATTTTAGCAAAGGTTCCAGGTTATAAGTCATCCAACTGCACTTAAAAATGTGAGGAAGACAAATTTATTTACACTTAGAAATACTGTTGAAAAATCTAAGAATTTGCAAACCTGTACTCTAGGATTTTGAAAATCATCCATAGCTGTAGCTAGTGCTGGCAACACACGCTGATGGTACTGAACTTGCAAATCCGGGCCCAAGTCAGTTGATAGCTGGCCAATTGCGTTGATAGCTGCCCACCTCACACGAGGATGAGGATGTTGAAGGGAATTCAAAACCATGTTCACAATTTGCTCCAAATTTTTAATCATCACCTAACAATCAAAAAGAACAATTGGAGTTAAGTCAACCGACACAGGGACCATAACAATTTCTAAATATATGCAGAGAAAATCCTTTTACCAGCAATGATAATAGAACAACAAACTTGAGGGACTTGCTAAGGCAGACATTGATAAAAACATTCAAGTATGTCTAACAAGACCACTTAAAATTATGCAACATCTAGCACATCAAAATGTTTACAAAAATGATATCAAACATGAATTGCATGCACCATAATAGTACTAGCTACTCAATGAGAATATGTACAGTAAAAGTAGCAATTTATACTGTATAATGTTTAAATGGGAGAGGCACACAGTTATACTTGGCGATCACAGGCAACAATTTGATTTCAAATGGATATTAGAATGGAATTAAAGAGACATCCAAAACATTTTGCCCCAAAATTTCATTTTTGGAAAACTAGCAATGCATTTGACCCCTCATCATATTAAGATAAAAAATCATATAACACAAACAGCAAATGAATTCCTCAAACCAACAAGGCAATACGTCAAATTATAGATTTTATACCACTTCACTCTTTTGTGAACTCTTGAGATTTAGAAAGTGTGAAATTATAGCAATAGAAAGAAGATGATGATTACAATAACTACTACCTTTGAACAACCCTCTGCAATTTGTGCAAGGGCAATGAGGCCTGCATGATGCTTTTGCCACTCCGACATGGCCAGATATGCCTGAAATTGCTCGGATGCCACAGGAACAATAGCGTTCCCACCAAGTGCGATTGCAAGCCTATCCAAACACTCCTGCCCAACCTTATAATTGTTAGAGTAGATGCCCTGCAAGCCAACTGTTGGCTAGAGATTTTATTGACTCAGTTGTAATTAACAATCTTTATTTTAATATAATTCATTATTTCATGGTTTGTTATTTATTTATCTGTATACCCATGTTATCAAACATAGATAAAGACCTTGATTATACTTTAATACAAATGAATCGTAATTCGATGTTGAAACTCGTTTGTAAACACTGTATGATCTAAATTCGTTCCTAGTCGATTCAGCCGCCTGAAACATGGATAAAGGTCGCTTGAGCTCGAGACTAGCATCTGTGATGTTGTGTACTGCGTTTCTTGGTAAGGGCATAGAGATGTCCAAACATGCAGATGGGTAGTCATATGATGATTATACCGAACAACCCTCCCTCNGAATATGCGATGTACGTTAGAGAAAGAGTTCTCGAACGGTACATGCGATGCCACTATTTATAGTTATCACATAGTTATCGAATTAATATGCAACCCTCGATGAACCAATGGTTGCAGATTCGATCGGGATATATGAGATGAAGGGACCGTACTGTACATTAATCATAATCGACTGGTTCTTGCGGGCACTATCAGTGATACCTAGGGGATTCATGGGGCGATGCTACTAGACGCTCTTACCATGATCCGATGGGTGCAATCAGAAATGAGTTCTAACATTCTTGATCAAGATGTTGATGAATAGAATGGGGCTAACTAGGGTAAGCCCGAATAAGGAATTATGTCCTGAATCACAAAGAGTTGTGAACCCACGGCTAGCTGTATCACTGAACCATTGAGGGTCACACAAGTACTGGATCGTTTGTTCTCGTTGAGAGATTAAATTCAAGAAGTTGAATTTATATTATATAGTAAATTCAAAGAGTTGAATTTATGATAATTAATTTTTGAGAGAATAAATTCAAGGAGTTGAATTTATAATTTGAATAATAAATTCAAATGTTGAATTTATAAATGATTTAATTTATTAAACTCAAATGTTGAGCTTATTAATTAATAAATTAAATATGGTGGTTAATATGTTTAATGGGCTTGTAAGAGTACAAGTCTAACATATTAAATAATTAAAGTTATTAATTGTAATGCCTGAGATTTTATCACGGTAATATGATATTGATTCAATTATAAATTGATCGGATTATAGACGGACCACATCGAGGAAGGAATTGGAATGACATAAGTTGAGTGGGGTGTGAGACCCGAAGGTCTCGCGCATATGCGCGGCGAGATAGCGCGCACATGCGCGAGCTGTGCGAGAAGCTTTTTGCGCGGACAGAACTTTGCGCGCACATGCGCGGCTTAAGGGCGCGCATCTGCGCGAAGAGGTGCATTGCCATATACCGAGTCCAGAGAATGTGGCGCATATGCGCCAAGAGTTGGCGCGCATATGCGCGGGGTGTTCGGTAGCCAAATGTGAATTCCAGATAATATCGCGCACATGCGCGGAGGAAGGACGCGCATATGCGCGAGCTGACGGGAAGGCACGCGCCGAGACATAATGTCTCGCGCATATGCGCCGAGGCGGGTCGCGCATATGCGCGAGACGTGTTGAGCGAAAATGGAGCCACTTGCCCCTCACCATGCATGATATATATAGTCTTACAAACTTCATTCGTCATTCTTGAGAAAGAAACGAGAAGAGTTTCAGAGAATATCGTGAAAATCCTTACGCCTTTTCTTTTAGAAATTTGAAGTTTACGGAATATCCGTCCGTCCGATTTTCAATCCAACTTCAGTACTGTGTTCCTATCAACGCAGGCTACAATTGGACGTAAGTTTTACATCGTTTTGATATGTCTTGAAATTTTGATATTGCCAGAATCGGATATGATTCATATAGGATGTTCTTGACATATTAGACATCGTCAAATCGAAGTCAGATCGAGAAACAGATTGATTATAGAATTGTTATGATTTTTCAGATTATATTGATTGGTATTGGACAGATTTGGATTATGGTTAGATTACATATTGTTTTGGATATGGGTTATGGATTGTAATTAATATCGGTTGAGATGGTATTGACGGGGATATCGGGATTGTTCCGTTATGCCGCTAATTTTGAATTAAATCCAGATTTATCAGATTCGATATTGATCTGAGCAGTATATTAATATGGTATTATTTGATATTGGCATTACCAGACTGAGGGTTGACAGACTTTGAATTCCAGACAGGAACGTCATCAGAACTGCGATAAAAGAAAGGTATAAGTCAATGTGGTATTGGGAGATCGACACAAGTAGGATATACTTGTGTTTCCCTAAATCACATACTATTTGTTATTATTTGCATTGATTTGATTTGATATGCTTGTTCTATTGATGTATGGAGAGCATGTGTTTAGACGAGTGATCTTGTGACAGAAGTACCTGATAGTGGCGGGATCGCCACGGGCACATTGCACGATGTCACAAGATAGTGTATTGGCGATAGTGCCACAGTCTGTGACGGATAGGTCAAGACACTGGATGTTTGGTTATATCGACGTGGATAGAATCGGAGTTTCTTCTATTACTGTTGGTCGATATAGGAATACCAACTTCTGGAAACCGGGATCCCTAGACTAGGATTGAGTCTAGTCTGAGCCGTGGAGTCACGAGTATGATTGATAGTTTGATATTAATTATGTTTCAGATTTTGATATATATCTGATATCTGCTTCATGCTTTATATTAATTATATGATTGCATGTTTCGTTGATTTATACTGGGATTTGTTCTCACCGGAGTTATCCGGCTGTTGTCGTGTTTGTATGTGTGCATGACAACAGGTGGGACAGGTTCAGGGTCGAGGAGATGAAGAGAGAGATCGTGATTAGAGTGGAGACTACGGACTTGATCTGAGATAGGGTTGAACACTTGATATTTAGTAGTTGAACCTTAGTTTGTAAAGGATTGTATATAGTACAAAACTTGTACTTGACTTTTATACTGATATGTATAGTAGAGTGATTTCATTACGTTCCGCATTTGATATTATATTGAAAAAAAAATGTAGACCCTGTTTATTATAATTGATTAATTAAGCCCAATGACGATTAAGAACATGATTATCGTCCGGGTCCCCACATTAATAGACCTTGATTAATTGATTTAATTAGTTGGACTAATCCAATTAATTAATCAAACCCATTAATGTTAATTAAAAGGTCCAATTATTATACTATGATAATTAGATCATGGGTTGATTATAAAAGTGGTTTGAGAAGTCAAAACCCTAGCCTCCTACCACCATATTTTCGAGAATCACTCTTCCAAAAGAAAAAAAAATTCGGCCACCTCTCTTCAGAAAGAAGTTTGAGCCGCCTCTCAAATTTCAATCTCCTACGTAAAATCTCTTCTACTTTTTCTATTGCAAATTAGAAGAGGATCAAACCATCTAGTCGTGGACCTGATTAGAAGAAAAGAGTCCATGAAGAAAGTTCGTAGGGATTTCATCAAGAGCTATCTCCGCTAAATCCGGAATAGTTGGAGTCGTGTGATTAATTCAGCAAAGGTATAACTTTCTAAACATCCTATGAATGTTTTATTAAAAACCATACGAACGCCCTATCAAATATATTTTGATTGTCAAAATAAAATAAAAATTTTAAAACTTCTGCTGCGTTTGGGCGTGTAGAAAACCGAGATCCAACAGTGGTATCAGAGCCAAAGTTTTTTTTCTAAATCGTATGATTTTGATATTGAATAATTTATTTCTAACCACACAAGAAAATTTTTCAGAAAATTGTAGCACAATTAAAATAATTTTTTTTAGAAAACAAAAAAAAAAAATTTCGTATCTGCCCGGAACTGTTCCGGGTCCAGCGCGCGGCGTGNTTTTATCACTAACCATCACAATTATTAAAGAATTTAATAAATTAAATAAACACCTTTATTTAATTTCCAATTAAATCAATAATAATTGATTTCTTGTAAAAACTCATGTTTATCTTAAATAATTAAAATCATATTCTAATTATTTATTTTACAAGAAAATTATTAATTTTAAAAATTAATTTTCAAAATAAAAATTGAATCAATTTTCAAAAATATCAATTTTGCCCAAAAATTTGAAAAATCAGAAAATTGCACCCTAAGCCCAAATAGTTCAAGCCCATCATCCAGCACGCTTCCCGAGACCATCCCGGGCAGCCGCCCTCGCTGCCCGCCCGCTGCCTGAACGTTTCGGGCAGCGGCGGCACCCCTGTGCGCGCAGGCGCTCACATGCGCGTGCGGCGCCGCGTGCAGCATTNGTGAATGATGATCCAGAGCCTTGACCAATGTGTTAGGTGTATGTTAGGATATTTTACTGTTTTTATTCATTTTGTTAATATTTGATATTATTAAAGTGGGCCTGGTTTATGGCCCGTTTCCACCCCATGAGATGTATCCTTTAAGTGCCATGGCTATTCAAATGTAATAATTAGAAATAGTGGGAGATCAAGACTGGAAGATGGTGGGCCCGATGATCAAGATGAAGACATGTAAAATATTGAAAGCTTTTATAATAACTTGCATTTGCATCACTGCATTCACCTAGGTTTGGACCTTGATCCATGTATGGCTCACATGGATCTAATAGTGTTGGCAATCGATCATCCTTATTTATTGTTGAATGTCATATTATGATATATGTGATATATAGTAGTATGCATGTATGTATATTATTAAATAATATAGTTGCATGAATCCGGCAAACATACAAACTCGTGGCACGCGATTTTTAAAATTAAAATGATGAGACAATTTTAAAATTAAAATCCCTCATTTTGAATAAGATTCAAAATTTATATCAAACCGAAAAAGTAAAAATTAAAAGATTTTAATTTTTCCTTGCCTTCCATCAACCGTGGTTGCATGTTGATCGCTACCCGCGGACAGTGTCTGGCTCATATTATTGGGGAAACCTGTACGCCGAAAAGCTGTGACTTCCACTGGACATATGATGTGAATTGAGTGGAACTCCCATGACTTCGGCTCATATTATTGGGAGAACTCATGGCGACCGTTCACTATAATTCAATATTGATAGGTTGGTTTGACACGTGAAAATAAACGGCGTCATATTATTGGGTCCTTATTAAACGTGAGGCAAAACACGCAGAGGTTGCATAGGGATGCAATTGGGTGGATTCTACCTTTTAGAAATTATAATTGGCTGATACTATTCGGGATTATAATTGGCTAATTAGACTCTACGTGCCTACTAAGGAAATATGATTTCCCTTTTTCATCAGAGGGTGGTGGAAATGTCAAAATAGTGGGAGGGAAATTTATAAAATGAAAATCCATATTTTATATCTTAGAATTATTTTAAAATTATCAGTAACTATTATCTGGTTTCATTTTCAGTATATTTACGATGTCTACTCGTAACCCGCTTTCAATCATTCTCGATTAAAACAAATTGACTGGCCCTAACTATCACGACTGGTTCCGAAATTTAAAGATTGTTCTGAACTCCGAGAGGATTGCGTATGTGCTTGATAAAAAGCCACCAAAGGAGGCATCTCCTGATATCAGTAGGACTGAGTTACCTAAGCTTGAGAAATGGTGGGACCATGATCTTCAGGCTAAGAGCTACATGTTGGCTTCTATGTCGAATGAACTTCAGAGAAGGTTCGAGGAGGCGGTGAATGCTGCTGACATTCACCTTCATCTGAAAGAATTGTATGATGTACAAACTCGTTCAGAGAGGCATGCTACTGTTAAAGAACTTATGACTACACGCTTGCGAGAGGGGGCTTCGGTCCCTGAGCATGGTGTTAGGATGATTGGGCTCATCGAGAAGTTGGTGGGACTCGACTTGGTTATGCCTGGTGAGCTCTCGACTGATATTCTATTGTCTTTACCTGCCTCGTTCGATGGATTTGTGGTTAATTTTAATATGAATAAGCTTGAGGCCACCCTTGAAGAGTTGGTCAATATGCTCACTAATTATGAGGCCACGATTAAAAAGGAAAAGCCTGTTCTTCTGGTGGGTTCTTCGTATGATACGAAAAAAGGAGCCCCAAATAAAGGCAAGAAACGTTCTGCCCCTCCAAAGATGAACAAGCCCAACAAGAAGCCATACAAGAAACCAAATCCGGGGCCCACAAAGCCTGACAAGTCAAAACAAATCTGTTTCCACTGCAACAAGCCTGGACATTGGAGGCGTAATTGCGCGGAGTATCTTGCCCAGAAGCGTTCTGGCCATGGTATGTTTTATATTGAAGTTAATGTTTCTATTAATTCCTCTTCTTGGGTATTGGATACCGGATGTGGTTCTCATCTATGCAATGATTTGCAGGTGATGGGAAGAAGCAAGAGGCTTAGAGATGGTGAGACCTTTCTAAGACTGGGAAATGGAGCAAGAGTTGCTGCCACTGCCATTGGAGACGTTACTTTAATTTTGGACAATAATTTTAAGTTGTTTTTGAGAGATGTTTTATTTGTTCCTGAATTGGTTAAAAACATTATTTCTATTTCTATGCTTGATAGGGATGGTTATTCTTGTGTTTTTGCTAAAGGTGTTTGCAATTTATACAAGAATGAATGTTTGATTGGAACTGGAGAATTAACAAACGATCTCTATAACTTAAAATTAAAAGATATTCCGTTGAACAATATCCAAGCGCGTACGAAAACAACAACAAACAAAAGAAAAATAGAAGATCCAAATCTCGCACAAATATGGCACGCTAGACTAGGTCATATTTCCCAAAGAAGGATGCACAAGCTAGTGGGAGAAGGCATGTTTGACCTTTCAGACATAAATTCTCTACCAACTTGTGAGTCCTGTCTAAAAGGAAAAATGACTAAAACTCCATTCAGTGGAAACGTGGAACGTACACATGGTCTACTGAATTTGATCCACACGGACGTTTGTGGCCCGCTAAGTGTTAGCACAAAATTTGGGCATTACTACTTCATTACCTTTACTGATGACCATTCGAGGAATGAGTACGTTTATTTGATGAAACACAAATCTGAAGCATTTGAAGAGTTCAAAGAATTCAGATCTGAAGTAGAAAATCAGCTACAAAGAAGTATTAAAGCACTTCGATCTGATCGAGGTGGAGAATACTTGAGTGCTGAATTTTTGGGTTATCTAAAAGAGAATGGGATTCTCTCACAATGGACTCCACCAACAACACCACAATTGAATGGTGTTTCTGAACGTCAAAATCGAACCCTGATGGGCATGGTTCGATCCATGATGGGATTCACTGAACTGCCTACATCGTTTTGGGGCTTTGCGCTTGAAACGGCGGCAATGTTGTTGAATAATTTCCATACCAAAGTAGTTGATAAAACACCATATGAGATATGGATGGGAAAAACTCCCAAGTGTTCTTACATGAGAATATGGGGATGTCCTGCTTATGTGAAGCAGACAGTGGGAGACAAATTGGATAGCAGATCCACGTTGTGCTACTTTGTAGGATATCCAAAGAATTATGTTGGATATTATTTCTATCATCCCAATGAAGCAAAAGTGTTTGTTTCAAGAAATGCCACCTTTTTGGAAAGGGAGTTTCTATTAGATAGAAAAGGTAAGATGATAGAACTTGAGGAAATTCAAGATACTCCCTCAACTATAGTAGTTGAACCCAATTCCCAACAACCAGTAGTTGAAGTACAAGCTCTTAGAAGGTCTGATAAGGTTATTAGACCACCTGCAAGATATACACTTCTTCATGAACAAGGCCATAATGAGCCTTGTGTTGGATGTGATCCAATGAACTTTAAGGAAGCAATATGTGATACTGATTCATCCAAATGGCTTGAAGCCATGCAGTCAGAAATGGACTCAATGTATTCAAACCAAGTCTGGACATTAGTGGATCCACCTGAGGGAATCGTTCCCATAGGATGCAAATGGATCTACAAAAGAAAGCTTGGGGTGGATGGGAAGGTAGTGACCTTCAAAGCAAGACTGGTTGCAAAAGGTTATACTCAAATGCAAAGAATTGACTATGAGGAAACTTTTTCACCAGTTGCTATGTTTAAGTCCATTATAATACTACTGGCCATAGCAGCATGGTATGACTATGAAATATAGCAAATGGATGTAAAGATTGCATTCTTCAATGGAGACATCAAAGAAGAAATTTATATGTCTCAACCTGAGGAATACACATGTGTCCTAAAACTGACGAAGAGATAGAGATGATGACACATATTCCATATGCGTCACCATTGGTAGTATCATGTATGGTATGATATCAACACGTCCTGATGTTGCTTATGCTTTGAGTGTTACAAGCAGATATCAGGCGAACCCTGGTCAAATGCATTGGAAGGCCGTGAAAGATATTCTTAAGTACTTGAGAAGGACTAAGAACTTGTTCATGGTCTATGGGGGTGGAGAATTAAAATTGGAAGGCTACACTGATTCTAGCTTCCAATGTGATGTAGATGATTCGAAATCGACCTCTGGTTTTGTATTCATGCTTAATGGTGCGGCTGTCTCTTGGAAGAGTTCCGAACAAGACACCTTTGCGGATTCCACCACTGAAGCTGAGTACATTGCTGCGTCTGCTGCAGCCAAAGAGGCAGTTTGGATGAGGAATTTTGTCCAAGAGTTGGGCGTTATTCCTAATGGAGTTGATCCAGTCCCGGTGTACTGCGACAACACTGGTGCCGTTGCGCAAGCAAAGGAACCAAGGTCTCATCAGCGATCCAAACATGTACTGAGGAAGTTCCACATCATCCGGGAGATTGTGGGAAGAGGAGATATATCAGTCGAAAGAGTCCCCTCTACAGATAACGTTGCTGATCCACTTACAAAGCCCTTGCCAGGACCATTGTTTGAGAAGCATCGCGAAGCAATGGGATTAAAGTTTGTGGGTAGTTGGCTCTAGGGCAAGTGGGAGATTGTTAGAGTAGATGCCCTGCAAGCCAACTGTTGGCTAGGGATTTTATTGATTCAGTTGTAATTAACAATCTTTATTTTAATATAATTCATTATTTCATGGTTTGTTATTTATTTATCTGTATACTCATGTTATCAAACATAGATAAAGACCTTGATTATACTTTAATACAAATGAATCGTAATTCGATGTTGAAACTCGTTTGTAAACACTGTATGATCTAAATTCGTTCCTAGTCGATTCAGCCGCCTGAAACATGTATAAAGGTCGCTTGAGCTCGAGACTAGAATCTGTGATGTTGTGTACTGCGTTTCTTGGTAAGGGCATAAAGATGTCCAAACATGCAGATGAGTAGTCATATGATGATTATACTGAACAACCCTCCCTCGGATTTTCCACGTGGTTATCATTCATCGAGAGGATAAGTCCGTGGTTATGATTGTACACCATTAGTCCTTACAACCCGGTACAACATTGAGGCTCTATATGCTAGGGCTGTGCTTTGACTCGTTTACTGGCTCCAGGAGAGTCATCAGGTGGCGAGGTTGGGTACAGTTGCGAAACATGTAGGAGCCAGTGCATTGTAGTCGGAGATTCACCGCTCACCTGCGGGTGTGGATATCCTATGTGATCTGATGAAATTATAGTGCGTGGAATCTCTGGCCAGAATATGAGATGTACGTTAGAGAAAGAGTTCTCGAACGGTACATGCGATGCCACTATTTATAGTTATCACATAGTTATCGAATTAATATGCAACCCTCGATGAACCAATGGTTGCAGATTCGATCGGGATATATGAGATGAAGGGACCGTACTGTACATTAATCATAATCGACTGGTTCTTGCGGGCACTATCAGTGATACCTAGGGGATCATGGGGCGATGCTACTAGACGCTCTTACCATGATCCGATGGGTGCAATCAGAAATGAGTTCTAACATTCTTGATCAAGATGTTGATGAAAAGAATGGGGCTAACTAGGGTAAGCCCGAATAAGGAATTATGTCCTGAATCACAAAGAGTTGTGAACCCACGGCTAGCTGTATCCCTGAACCATTGAGGGTCACACAAGTACTGGATCGTTTGTTCTCATTGAGAGAATAAATTCAAGAAGTTGAATTTATATTATATAGTAAATTCAAAGAGTTGAATTTATGATAATTAATTTTTGAGAGAATAAATTCAAGGAGTTGAATTTATAAAATTTGAGAATTTAAATTTATTGAACTCAAATGTTGGGTTTATTAAATATTAAATTTTGGAGGTGATATAAATTCAAGGAGTTGAATTTATAATTTGAATAATAAATTCAAATGTTGAATTTATAAATGATTTAATTTATTAAACTCAAATGTTGAGCTTATTAATTAATAAATTAAATATGGTGGTTAATATGTTTAATGGGCTTGTAAGAGTACAAGTCTAACATATTAAATAATTAAAGTTATTAATGGATCTTGATTAATTGATTTAATTAGTTGGACTAATCCAATTAATTAATCATGCCCATTAATGTTAATTAAAGGGCCCAATTATTATACTATGATAATTAGATCATGGGTTGATTATAAAAGTGGTTTGAGAAGTCAAAACCCTAGCCTCCTACCACCATATTTTCGAGAATCACTCTTCCAAAAGAAAAAAAAATTCGGCCACCTCTCTTGAGAAAGAAGTTTGAGCCGCCTCTCAAATTTCAATCTACTACGTAAAATATCTTCTACTTTTTTTAGTGCAAATTAGAAGAGGATCAAACCATCTAGTCGTGGACCTGATTAGAAGAAAGGAGTCCCTGAAGAAAGTTTGTAGGGATTTCATCAAGAGCTATGTCCGCTAAATCTGGAATAGTTGGAGTCGTGTGATTAATTCACCAAAGGTATAATTTTCTAAACATCCTATGAATGTTTTATTAAAAACCATACGAACGCCCTATAAAATATATTTTGATTGTCAAAATAAAATAAAAATTTTAAAACTTCCGCTACGTTTGGGCGTGTAGAAAACCGAGATCCAACAATAATTACCGGTCTCCCCTGCATCTTCATCCTTAGTTTCTGCGCTATGCCATGCAAGATCATCTTTAATATCCAAAAGCATCTTCATTAAAATGGAAAAAAGCCTACTAATGTACTGCGGTAACTTGCGCATCATCCCAGGAGCTCTTTCTCGCGCCTCCGCCAGAGTAATAACAAATTCAATTGCTAAATGTCTTGTGCCTTCTTCCAAACTCTCCGCTTCCGCAATCTGTAGCATGGAACCCACTACATCAACAATCTGCTTGCGCAGAAACCTCGGCTCTGTTCCAGCCAATTCTATCAACAACTCCAAAGCCTCTTGGGCTGTGGCCTCCTGCCCAGAATTCAGTGCCTCTGTCAACGTCCTCATCATAGAGGGCAACAGATCCTGGAACCTATCTCGGTCATTCGAACTGGACAAGCACTGAATAAAATTAATCACGGCACTCAAAGCAGCGATTTTTACATCAGCATTTGGAGAGTTGTTCAATACATTCGAGAAAACGCTATGCAAATCAGTAATATACGGAAGCAATGTTTCTCCAATAAACTGAGCCAATTGAGAGAACATCAAAAAAGCAGATTCTTGAAGTTTGGCGGATTCACTGGTTACACATTGAAACATGAAAGGCAAAATCTCAGGCCACTGATTATCCGGGAGAAGCGAGGATGCTAGCTCTGACACGGTGTTAGAAAAATTGCTAAAACCAGTAGCGTAAAAACAAACTTGTAGAGATAAAGTAATAACCGAAGGAAGTGTGATGTTTACAGTATGACTATTATGTAAAAGAAAACAAAACCAAACCGAGGTCTGTAGCGTGTACAGTTTCCTTAAAACAGATTCGCCCTCTCCGGTATGTGCTTCGAGGTTTCAGCGGACGTCTGTTTCCCAGGATACAACGGAACAACCAGCAGTGACTTAGCACGAGACACTACTACGGCGAACTGAAACCGTACCTTTACTTTATCACCGAGATTTTACGAGAGGCCAAATGGAAAGATAACAATATGTAAAGCAAGAGAGAGCTTGAAAGAGAGAAAATTTCATGTACTTGAAATGAGGAAATGAACCCACTATTTATAAGCCCCAAAATGCACACCAAGAGTCATGGAAGATTAATTAACTCAATTAATCTTCCCATTAACTCAAGAATATGAAGAGTCAAACTCTTCAATTAACTCCAGAATGTGGAGAGCCAAAAGACACTCACACATTCATGAGACACAATTTTTTATTCAACCTTTAAATTTTTATTAAAATTTCCAACAATCCCCCACATGAATGAAAATTGATACAAATCTTGGTGACAAAGTTCTATAGTTGAATCCTGCATAGGATAGGTAGGTGTTACCCTTTGAACCTTCCCTCATGAAATATATTTGCTTTACTAGCTGACCAGTAGATATGATGTCCTTGAACTGTTCTGCCGTTTATGTAAATTAAGATATACTTCACACAAGATTCTCCCTGATACTATTCAGTTCTCATGATTGTGTTCGTTTTGGCCATGAACACACGCCTGGTTCTGCAAGAGGGTCTAGAATTGAGCCCTGCAATTCCTTCGAAGCGGCCCCACTTCTCTCTCACATAGGTGATTCTGTATTGCTTCTTATCAGAATCATTAAAAGCCGTAAGCTTATCCTCAACATTCACTGTTTTATAATAGGAACGGACTAGGGATAACCCCCACAGTGATCTACCAAATCAGTGCGATTAGGTTTTCCCATTGAACCTAGTTCTTGGGATCTCCAGTCAGCGTAGGTTGGGTTTTCCTTCACACCAATTTATTCTATAGGCTTGAGCCCCATTCCCCTTGACATTTTCGCAACTAACTCTCTGTTTAACCCTTTTGTTAGCGGATCCGCTATATTATCCTTTGACTTTACATAGTCAACAGATATAACTCCAGTTGAGAGTAGTTGTCTAATGGTATTATGTCTACGACGTATATGCCTAGACTTACCATTATACATATTATTTTGTGCCCTTCCAATCGCAGATTGGCTATCACAATGTATGCATATAGCCGGCACAGGTTTTTCCCATCCTGGAACATCTTCTAAAAAATGACGCAGCCATTCAGCCTCTTCACCACACTTGTCAAGAGCTATAAACTCAGATTCCATCGTGGATCTGGCTATTACAGTTTGTTTAGAAGATTTTCACGTAGTTGCTGCACCTCCTAAAGTGAATACAAATCCACTTGTAGATTTTGAGTCTTTCATATCAGATATCCTATTTGCATCACTGTATCCTTCAATAACAGCAGGATATCTGATATAGTGCAGCCCATGATCGCGAGTGTACCTTAAGTATCTTAGCAATCTGATAATTGCTTTCTAGTATTCAACTCCTGGATTACTCGTGAATCTACTCAATTTGCTTACTGCATAAGCTATGTCTGGTCTTGTACAACTCATCAAGTACATCAGACTTCCAATGACTCGAGAGTATTCTAATTGAGACATAGTCTAACCTCGATTCTTTGATAGATGCTGACTTGTGTCTATCGGGGTTCTAGCCAATGCGGAGTCATCATTATTGAATTTCTCAAGTATTTTGTCAACATAATGTGACTGACTTAGGACTAGCCCTTCTGATGTTCTATAAATTTTAATTCCAAGGATTACGTCGGCTAAGCCCAAATCTTTCATGTCAAATCTTGAGTTCAATAACCTCTTTGTGGATGTAATCATCTTATCATTACTAACAATGATAAGTATGTCATCCATGTAAAGACATAAAATGACATATCCAACTTCAGTGTTCTTTATGTATACACATTTGTCACATTCACTGAATTTAAATCCACTTTCTATCATGGCTTTATCAAATTTTTCGTGCCATTGCTTTGGTGCTTATTTTAAGCCATACAGAGACTTCACCAATTTACATACCTTATTTTCTTACCCAATCGCAGAAAATCCCTCAGGTTGTTCCATGTAAATTTCCTCTTCTAAGTCTCCCTTTAGAAAAGCTGTCTTTACGTCCATTTGGTGTACTTCAAGCTTCCGTAAGGCGGCAATCGCAAGTATCACACGAATAGAGGTTATTCTCGATACAGGAGAATATGTGTCAAAGTAATCAAGCCCTTCACGTTGATGGTAACCTTTAATTACCAATCTAGCTTTATGCTTATCTATGGTTCCATCTGATTTCATTTTCCTTTTGAAAACCCATTTACAGCCTAGCGGTTTGCTTCCCGGAGGAAGATTTACTAATTCCCACGTATGGTTTTGTAAAATGGATTCCATTTCGGAATTGATAGCCTCTTTCCATAGAGGTCCCTCAGATGAACATATTGCTTCCTTGAAGCTTTGAGGTTCACTTTCCATCATGAAAGTGATGAAATCCGGACCAAAGGATTTCTCTGTCCTAGCTCTCTTACTACGTCTAGGTTCAATATCTTGATCAAGCTCTTGTTCTTTATCAATTGTCTCATACAATCTTTTGGATGAACTTGGTTCTTCCTTAGATTTGTATGGAAACATGTGTTCAAAGAACGAAGCATTTCTTGATTCCATTATCGTATTCTTGTGAATATCAGGTATTTGAGATTCTTGTACAAGAAAACGATACGCACTACTGTTTTGAGCATATCCAATGAAAATGCAATCCACAGTTTTTGGTCCTATCTTTACTTTCTTTGGTGTGGGTACTGCTACCTTGGCAAGACACCCCCACACTCGCAAGTATTGGTAGGAAGGACTTCTACCTTTCCATAACTCATATGGACTTTTATCTTGCTTCTTTCGGGGCACCTTATTTAAAAGGTAATTTGCTGTTAAAACAGCTTCTCCCCACATGTTCTGTGGTAAACCAGAACTTAATAACAACGCATTCATCATTTCTTTCAGGGTGCGATTCTTTCTCTCTGCAATGCCATTTTGCTGAGGAGAATAAGGTGCAGTTCTTTCGTGTTTGATACCATGTTGAGCACAAAACTCAGCAAATGGTGATTCATATTCACCTCCACGATCACTTCTTAGCACCTTAATTTTATTGCTAAGTTGATTTTCAACTTCACTCTTATATTGGACAAATTTGTCAATAGCTTCATCCTTACTTTTGAGGAGATACACATAACAAAATTTTGTGCTATCGTCAACAAAAGTAATGAAATATTTATTTCCACCACGAGTTTGTACACCTTTTAAATCACATACATCACTGTGAATTATATCAAGTGGTTCACTATTTCTTTCAATAGTTCGAAAAGATGATCTCTTTAGTTTTGCCTCAACACAGGTTTCACATTTGTGTTGTTTATCAATTTGGAATGCAGGAATGCTTTTCATGTTAATTAGTCTACGAATTGTATCATAATTAACGTGTCCAAGTCTACCATGCCATAAACAAGAAGACTCAAGCAAGTAAGCAAATGCATTAACTTTATTCATCACAGGCTTAATAGTCATCACATTGAGTTTGAATAAACTATTACAAACATACCATTTGCCAACAAACATTCCACTTTTCGACAAAACCACCTTATCTGACTCGAATACAATGCGGAAACCATGCTTGTTAAGAAGCGACCCTGACACCAAGTTCTTGCGGATGTCAGGCACAAACAGCACATTGTTCAAAGTCAGTTATTTTCCAGATGTCATCTTTAGGATAACTTTCCCTTCACCCTTGATCTCCGAAGTGGCAGAATTTCCCATGAATAGCTTTTCCTCATTCATAGATTCCTCAAGAGTAGCAAACATCTCCTTGTCGGAGCAAACATGGCGAGTGGCACCAGTGTCGATCCACCACTCCCTTGGATTAGAACCCAACAGATTAACCTCTGATATTACAGCACAGAGATTCATGTTCGAAACCTCATGAGCAATGTTCTCTACCACATTCGTCTCTCGGTTTCTCTTCGGCTTCTTACACTCAGATGCCTTGTGACCCATACCATCACAATTGTAGCATTTTCCGAAGAACTTTTTCTTCGAAATGCCTCCCTTGGGTCCCATGTTCAACCTTTTGTTGGAAGAGGAAAATGTTCTCTTTTTCGAGCTTTAACCATGCTCGACAACATTTGCCTTAGCAACAACAGGAGAAAACAATCGTCTTTCCGAGCTCTTATTGTCTTCCTCGATACGAAGTCGAACAATGAGTTCTTCAACATTCATCTCCTTTCGCTTGTGCTTCAAGTAATTTTTGAAATCCTTCCAAGCTGGTGGTAGCTTCTCAACAATAGCAGCCACTTGGAATGATTCGCTCAAAGTCATCCCCTCACCGTGAATCTCGTGAAGAATCACTTGGAGTTCTTGAACTTGGCTGATAACCGGCTTTGAATCCACCATTTTAAAGTCCAAAAAGCGACCAACAAGAAATTTCTTGGCCCCGGCATCCTCGGTTTTGTACTTTCTGTCAAGAGATTCCCACAGTTCTTTAGCCGTTTTCTTTTCGCAAAACACGTTGTAGAGCGAATCGGCCAATCCGTTTAGTACATAGTTTCGGCATAAGAAATCAGAATGATTCCATTCCTCAACCGCACTAAAAGATTCAACATCTCCCTCACCCTTGTTGAGTTTAGGAGCCTCCTCAGTAAGGAATCTTGCCAGGTTCAGCATCGTCAAGTAAAACAGCATCTTCTGCTGCCACCTTTTGAAGTCCACACCAGTGAACTTCTCAGGTTTTTCACCGTGACTGGCTGGAACAGTGACCGCAGCAGCACGTGGGGTACCATGAGGGACAACTTGAGGAGGGACAACATGACCAGTTTCCCTTTGCACACTGGTTTCAGTAGCCATATCTGAAACAACACGTAATGAGTAATCTGTTTTAAGATTGTTAGAAAAATTGCTAAAACCAGTAGCGTAAAAACAAACTTGTAGAGATAAAGTAATAACCGAAACAAGTGTAATGTTTACAGTATGACTATTATGTAAAAGAAAACAAAACCAAACCGAGGCCTGTAGCATGTACAGTTTCCTTAAAACAGATTCGCCCTCTCCGGTATGTGCTTCGAGGTTTCAGCGTGCGTCTGTTTCCCAGGATACAACGGAACAACCAGCAGTGACTTAGCACGAGACACTACTACGACGAACTGAAACCGTACCTTTACTTTATCACCGAGATTTTACGAGAGGCCAAATGGAAAGATAACAATATGTAATGCAAGAGAGAGCTTGAAAGAGAGAAAATTTCATGTACTTGAAATGAGGAAATGAACCCACTATTTATAAGCCCCAAAATGCACACCAAGAGTCATGGAAGATTAATTAACTCAATTAATCTTCCCATTAACTCAAGAATATGAAGAGTCAAAACTCTTCAATTAACTCAAGAATGTGGAGAGCCAAAAGACACTCACACATTCATGAGACACAATTTTTTATTCAACCTTTAAATTTTTATTAAAATTTCCAACAGTCACAAAGCTTCTTGATTATGGATTTCATCTCCTCACGCTGGATTGAGCTTAAAAGGATGTTCTTAACAGAGGAGCGAGTGGATTCACTGAGTTGAGGCCAGATGAAGGAATCATCCCGAGTAAGTTGCTTCCGGAGGAGGATGGTGGCCATGGCGCGTGCCTCGAACCGAACTGAGGAGGAGAGGAGGTTGGCGAGTTTCAGAGCAAGCGAATTAGGATCGTTCTGCTTGAGCGAATTGAAGATGGACTCAGCCTGGGATCGCTCCTCATTGGAAGAAGACATCAAATGGGATATTAGGGTCTCGAACGCCGCCGGGTCAGGCCCCAAAATAGCCGCCAATTGTGTTTGCTGGAGCTGCGTCGAATCGGCGTCCATCGTATCCAGTCACGGTGGTTATAATCTAGGGTTTTTTTGTTGAGGATGTTTGAATTAGGGGAGAGGGTGGCGCTCTCCCACTCTTTTTTTGTTGTTGTTGAGGATGATTGAATTAAGGAATGTACAAGCTGTTAGAGTGCGCCATACAACTTGCTGCATGTGGCAAATGGAGGGAAGAAAAGGAAGGCGCCACTATATAATATGAACGATAATTGTGGGCCTTATTAGGGCAAAGTAGGACACAACACAAGCTGTAACATATTAATTGGTGCTTGATTACCCGTAACATGGCCCACGGGTGTCGTTATTTCTATTGCCTCAACCTTAAATTCTGTTAAGGTTGACTAGAAATTTTAAAGTAGGTCTCTTGTGAGATAGTCTGATGAATATTTATTTGTAAGACGGGTCAACCCTATCAGTATTACAATAAAAAGTAATACTCTTAGCATAAAAAGTAATATTTTTTCATGGATGACCCAAATAAGAGATCCGTCTCACAAAATACAACCCGTGAGACCGTCTCACACAAGTTTTTGTCATATATCATTTATTATAGTTGGGGTCTAATCGTTAATCACTGATTATACTGATTTTTCAGAAAATATATGGATTTAGACTAACTAATCAACTAGTTATTGTCAGTTAAGCTTCATAAGTCAACCTTGAATCGGTTTGGTTATTAATATAATTCTTATACTTTTTCAGTCTGACTCTGTAATCATTTAGTCTTCTTAGAAAACTTCTTCTTATGAAAATTCAGTTTTCTTTCTTGAATTCAGTTCAGTTAAGTTCTGTAATTACCTATTGGATCAGTATTGTTCAATCACCAAAATTTAAAATGTTCCAACAATTCCCTCATTTTTTGTGTTTGACAAAATTATGCCAAAAAAATACAGAATCAATTTATTCTCAACAGTACATACAACTGAACTATCTAACTGAATATATGGGCATTGTTCTTCATGTCTCATCTTCTAAATTGACAAGAGTATTTTGTCAATAGGCTTCATCTGCACATAAGAGATTTAGGCTGATTGGAACCAGTTGAACTCTTATCTTCCCCCTTTTCGTCAACATCAGATGGTGGCTTTAGGTAGGAAAAAACAAAAGATATCTGAGAACTGACACCTTCAATCTTGTCATTAGTCGTTGGCTTGAATTTTAAAACAACCCTAATTCTAAATTCTTTTAATTTACACTAGTTTTTTTTTTCTAAACCATGCATAATTAATTTATCATAAATAAACTAGCATAAATAATCAAATAAATAAATTCCATAATATCCAAAATCATTCATGCGGAATAAGTAAATAAAGCAATAAAAGTCTAAAATTCAACTCAATAAATTCTAGTATCTTAACAGTCTATAAATATAAGCGATAATCCATAAAATCATCAAAAGTTTTTAACATATGCAGAATTTCTAGGTCCTCAGGTATGCACTGCGTCTCTCGGATGACTCGATAGTCCGCACCTCACGACTCAACATCGTCATCACCTGCAACCATTCAAACTTAATGAGTCTAATGACTCAACATACTCAAACCTAATATAGTAAGTACAAACATTTATAATCACATACATAAAAAATACTTTTACAAGAAAATAGATTTTTCATGCAACCATGAAACCTCAAAAATATGCAACTTTTTAAATCATACTTATATATGAACATTTTCAATTTAAAATTATCATTTTTAGGTGAAGTCCGATCCTCGAAAGTAACAACATTCATTCGATTGATCAATATATAAACCATTGTACTAGGCCGCGGGGTTCAACGTCCACTTCTTCGACGATCCCACCGACTATTATAAAAATAACTTCACCGTTCACTTTTTCTGAAACGTCCACTACTCGTTTTTTTTTCTAAATTATTCGGCCGAACCACATACATATATATAGAAATATTTTGCACCGTTTAAAAATTAACTCACCAACTAATTATTTAAAAATCCTAAAAATACAATTCAAAACATGAAAACGTAAATCGCAACCAAACCTAAATTTAGCATTTTTTAAAAATAAAGCATAAACATTGTTGATGGATCGTGTGCTCGGCACCTTAGAGGTGCTTTCAACACAATAAATCAATGAGCTGCAATAACTCGTGTTTTAAGAATGTATACATCGATGAATTAGATCAAGTTTGGTATTAAACCAAGCGCAAAATACTTGAAATAATCCTTCGTTAAGAAAAACTGATAGATTTTAAATCTTGTGCAAATGGATAACTGAAATATAGGAAAATGAGTTAGACCTTATATCAGTTCAGTTATGGACAGAACTGAACTGATATTAGCTGAACTGATCAAATTAGTTAAGAACAAAACAAACAGTTAAAAGACATAGGATATGTTTATGGATGTTCGGAGACTTCAACTGCTCCTACGTCTCCTCTTCTACCTCCACGGGTAGGATACAGTAGAAGACTTAGATTTTTACAGCACATTGTACAAATCCTACACAGCTTAGGACTTACCCACTGCCTAACTGAACTCCTAGTCTAGACTTAAGGCATCACCTTCCAGCCAACACTTCTTTAACGTCTATGTGTCAAAGACTACATACACAAGTTTATTGTCTTTGTGCAAGAATGTAATTTGGTTGTGGTGTAGAGGCCTGTATTTCGTATTCGTAATTTTGCGGAATTATTTAAAATTTTTCTCTTTAAATAAATAACATGCATCATTCATAAAATAAACTCATAAATAGGTTAAACTTTAAAAATAACAGCGGAAGTAATTATTTTGTTTCAAAACAACAACAAAAATAAATAAATGTCCATCATATAAAAAATGAGTTTGAACATGAAAATGCAAATAAACTGAAACATGAGGTCCTCGGGCTCCTACTACTGCCGACCCAAGCTAGCTCACTGGTCCCCGCCCTCAGTCCCAACCTCATCAGTACCTACAACAATCAAGTATAGTGAGTGTCACGTACCGTACTTTTTCTACTTAAAATTTGCATAAGAATTAAAAATTTTCTTAAATAAAAAGTGAACATAAAAAAATTCGATAAAAGTAGTAAAACTGTACGTCTCTCAAGTTGTTGCAACAAAAGATTTGAAATTCAAAGTTTGACATAAGAAATAAATGTTTTCATAAAACTTAAAACATTGCGGTCCTCGGATTTAGCCTCCCGCTCAGTCCAAGCCTGCTCCTTGGTCCCCACCTCCACCCTCCTCATAAACAATCTCACCTGCATCGATCAAGTCTAGTGAGTCTAAAGAATCAACACGTATAAACTGGAATAGCAAGTAATACATAATAAAACCACTTGCAACTTTAAAATAGGACATACATACTTGAAACTTGAACTTGCAAAATGAACTTGAACATACGTACGTACGTAATTAGACGTGCCGTCAATGCTACTACTTGAATTATAATTCACCCAAGTGTAGGTTGTCTGCAAGTAATATATTTCGTAAGTACGAGATCGATCCACATAGAGGTTATTTTAAGTTTAAATTTATTAATTTATAGATTACCAAATGCAAGAACGAAGTTTACAAATTATAAATTTTGTCAAGGCTCGAGGATTTATTCTTGGTTTATGCAATATTGTTTAACTAAAAGTAAAATAAAGGAAACCACCATAAATAATGGTTCCAAGAAAATTAAATATTTAAACACACACCTAATATAATATAGTTTTCACTATAAAAAATACCGAATTCACCGATATTTTATATATGGTACCTATGATTATATATATAACTATATAAATATATAACCGCATAAAATAAATGTTAAATTAAATCATTATATTTCATTTAAAACAACCGGCAGAGCCATGCTATTGCCTAAATGAAATATATGATTTAATAAGTTAGTTGCGGGAAAGTAAAAGTTAGTTGAGATAAAGTAAAAGTTAGATGCGGAAAGTAAAAGTTAGTTGCGATAAAGTAAATGTTAGATTGTTAGATATCATAATATTTCATTTAGAACAACCGGCAGAGCCACGCTATTGTCTAAATGAAACATATGATATAATTATATA
>NC_133306.1:15724623-15823280 GCF_012295235.1 Primulina huaijiensis
GACAAGTGAAAGTAGTTTTTTCTTGATCTTCTAATGATATAGGTATTTGATAATACCCCGAATACCCATCAAGAAAACAGTAATAAGAATTTCCTGCAAGTTTTTCTAGAATTTGATCTAAAAATGGTAGTGGGAAATGATCTTTTCTAGTTGCATCATTTAATTTTCTATAATCAATACACATACGCCAACTAGATGGAATCCTAGCTTGTAATAACACTCCCTTTTCATTTTTTATAACAGTGATGCCTGACTTTTTAGGTACTACTTGAACTTACTCATTTACTATCTGAGATTGGATAGATAATTCCAGCGTTTAATAGTTTTAATACTTCAGTCTTAACAACTTCTTTCATATGTGGATTTAACCTTCTTTGTGGTTGTTGATATGTTTTAGCCTTTTCTTCCAAATGAATTTTATGTGTGCAAATTAAAGGATTTAGACCTTTTATATCTTTCAAAGTCCATCCAATTGCATTTTTATATTTCTTAAGTAATTTAATTAAATCTTCTTCTTGATTTGGTAGAAGAGTGGAAGAAATTACAACAGGAAATGTTTTATTTTCACTAAGAAATACATATTTCAATTCGAATGGTAAAACCTTTAATTCAAGTTTTGTATTATCATCTTTTTTAAAATTATTTTCAGACTCAAAACTTTCTATTGAAAAAACTTCTTATTGTTGATTTAAGTTTTCTTCTTGTATATTTTCTTCCATAATTGTTTCAATTTCATTATCATATTCATTTTCATTAATACTTGGTTGTTTACATAAATTGAACACATTAAGTTCTAGAGTCATATTTCCAAAAGACAATTTCATTATTCCATTTCGACAATTAATTAAAGCATTTGAAGTTGCTAGAAATGGTCATCCCAATAATACTGGAATTTCATTATGTACTTCTATTGGTTGTGTATCCAAAACAATAAAATCTACAGGATATATGAATTTATCAACTTGAACCAACACATCTTCTACAATACCTCTAGGTATTTTGATTGACCTATCCGCCAGTAAGAGAGTAACAGAAGTGGGTTTTAATTCTCCTAAATTAAGTTTTTCATAAACTGAATAAGGAAGTAAATTCACACTTGCTCCCAAATCTAACAAAGCTTTTTTAATTTTATTTTCTCCAATAATACATGAAATTGTTGGACAACCAGGATCTTTATATTTTAAACTAGAATTATTTTGAAGAATAGAACTTACTTGTTCAGCCAAGAATGCTTTCTTCTTCACATGCAATTTTCTCTTCACAGTACATAAGTCTTTTAAAAATTTTGCATATGAAGGTACTTGTTTAATAGCATCTAATAATGGAATATTTATCTTTACTTGTTTAAAAACTTCATAGATATCAGAATCATTTTTTTGTTTTTTATGATTTGTTAATGCATGAGGAAATGGTGGAGGTTTATTTGATTCATTTACTATTTCAGATGATTTATCATTCAACATATTATTTTTAGAATTTAAGGTATCATCATTCTCAAAAGTATCAGGATTATCATCCTTACTCTTTGATTTTAAATGATCCTTGTTTTCATTACTATATGGATCATTAACTATTTTACCACTTCTAAGGGTAATAACAGATTTTATTTGATCAATTTTTTCATTTTTTAATTCTTGATTTTGATTTTTAGGATTAGGTTGAGGTTGAGATGGAAATTTTCCTTTTTCATGAATATTAAGTGCAGATGCAAATTTTGCAAGAGTTTCTTTCAAATCAGTCATAGATTGACTGTTTTGAATATTGATAGATTCTTGCTTTTGGATAAATGCATGAATTACATCTTCAAAGTTTTTTCTTGGAGGTGTAACATAAGGAATATAACCTTGATGATTTTGGTTATTTTGAAAATATTGTTGTGAGGGTTGTGCATTATTATCATTCCTCCAACTAAAATTAGGATGATTTTTCCATCCAGGATTATATGATGTTGAAAAAGGATCTAGTATTGGTTTTTTATAATTGTTAACATAATTTGCTTGTTCATGGAGACATTCTTTAAATGAAGGTAATGTTGGACAATCTTTTGTAGCATGATCATGTGTATCACATATATGACAAACAATTTCTTGAATACTTTTTAATTGACCACTCTTTTTCATTTCTAATGACTCAATTTTTCTTGCTAAAGATGCAAGTTTAGCTTGAATATCTATATCATCTTTAAGATTATAGATACCACCCCCATTTGTTGAATTATTGATTTTAGTTGTTGGTGGTTCTATTGTGCCTATATTATCCCAATTTTGAGCATTTTCTGCTAATGAATCCAAATACTCCATAGCTTCATTTGGGTTTTTATCTTCAAAAGTTCCATTACACATGAATTCTATCATTTGCCTATCTTTAGGTATTAGACCTTCATAAAAGTGAGAAACTATTCTCCATGTTTCAAAACCATGATGTGGGCATGTATTAAGTAATTCTTTATATCTATCCCAACATTGATAAAATGTTTCTCCTTGTTTTTGAGAAAAAGTAGTAATTTGTCTTTTAAAAGAGTTTGTTCTATGGGAAGGAAAAAACTTTTTGAGAAATTGTTGTTGCATTTCTTCCCATGATCTTATTGAACTTGATCTCAAATTTTGTAGCCATGTTTTAGCTTTATCTTTTAAAGAAAAAGGGAAAAGCTTTAATCGAACTATATCCATGCTACAATTTTGATCATTATAAGTGTTACAAACTTCCTCAAATTCTCTTAGATGTAAATATGGATTTTCAGAATCTAAGCCATGAAAATTTGGTAAAAGTTGAATAATTTGAGGTTTAAAGTTGAAATTAGATGCATCAGGAGGAAAAACTAAACAAGATGGGGCACTAGTTCTAATAGGGTTCATATGGTGCCTAAGTGTTCTTAATTGATCATGTTCTTGATTATTATTATTATTATTGTTATTATTGTTATCATTATCTTGATTATTTGAATTATCATCCATGTTTAAATTATTTTCAGATACTCGAATAAGTCTACCACTTTTTTCGACTCCAAATACTCATAAAAAAAAAAAACACAATACTTATAAATAAAACATAATTAACAAATATAAACTTAATTTATACCTCCCCGGCAACGGCGCCAAAAACTTGCTACTACTTAAATTATAATTCACCCAAGTGTAGGTTGTCTGCAAGTAATATATTTCGTAAGTACGAGATCGATCCACAGAGAGGTTATTTTAAGTTTAAATTTATTAATTTATAGATTACCAAATGCAAGAACGAAGTTTACAAATTATAAATTTTGTCAAGGCTCGAGGATTTATTCTTGGTTTATGCAATATTGTTTAACTAAAAGTAAAACAAAGGAAACCACCATAAATAATGGTTCCAAGAAAATAAAAATATTTAAACACACACCTAATATAATATAGTTCCCACTATAGAAAATACCGAATTCACCGATATTTTATATATGGTACCTATGATTATATATATAACTATATAAATATATAACTGCATAAAATAAATGTTAAATTAAATCATTATATTTCATTTAGAACAACCGGCAGAGCCACGCTATTGCCTAAATGAAATATATGATTTAATAAGTTAGTTGCGGGAAAGTAAAAGTTAGTTGCGATAAAGTAAAAGTTAGATGCGGAAAGTAAAAGTTAGTTGCGATAAAGTAAATGTTAGATGCGGAAAGTAAAAGTTAGTTGCGATAAAGTAAATGTTAGATGCGGAAAGTAAAAGTTAGTTGCGATAAAGTAAATGTTAGATTGTTAGATATCATAATATTTCATTTAGAACAACCGGCAGAGCCACGCTATCGTCTAAATGAAATATATGATATAATTATATAAATATATATATATATATATATATATGTATAATATAACAATAATAATTGATGAAATATTTATTGTATCAAAATTAAACAACAAATCAAGATAACCACTTAAATGGTATCAAGCATTTGATGTAAATTGATAACAACAAATAATTCATTTTTATACCTACAATAAAAAGAAATTAGCAAAATGAAAAGAAATAAAGAAAGAATATACAAAATATAAACAATCTTACTTCACCAAGAATTCATCCTCTTCACCTTGACATAATAGATTTAGCTTTCCATGAACTTACTTTTGATCAACACTAAAAACATCACTCATAATTTGGAAAATGAAAAATATATTGGAACTTAGAACTTTTATACACACTCACACTATATTTTACAATGAGATAGAATGATTCTCAAGCTAGCACAAGGCCTCTATTTATAGGCCAAATGAGAGAAAGGGTCAAAAATTCTATTAATGCAATGTAGTTGTAATAGTAGTCTTTGTCTCCTCCAACTTCAATTCCATGCCCCTTCTTTCAATGCTTTGTTCCACGACTTTAATCACCGAATTTGACTCAGCTCAAAACAGCAAACATGTGGGGAATTGTCTGTAGATGAATTTGGCCACTTGGTTCACCTCATTTGGTTAAATATTGAAATAGTTATGATTTTTTAACTATATGCTAGTCATGGTGAAAGTAAATTTGTCCTCCTTTTGATATTTTCACAATTTGATCATCTTAACCAACTTTTTAGGCAATCATGTCTTCTGCAAAGTTGTAGATAATTTCTCAAGGATTCCAAACCTGTTTGAATCACCTTATTTGAGTTTTCTAGCTTGAGTTATCATTATTTTACCAACACGTAGAAAACCTGAAAATAAAACATATTTAGTAAGACATTTAAATATAAACACACAATACTAAAATAACATAATTTTATAATTTTAATGAAACTTAAATTTTAAAATATAGGTTTTAACATATAATAAATTATTAATTATAAGTTTCATCAGTCAACATAAACTTTCTTAACATGCTTGCATACTTGAACATACTTGAACATACATAACTTCATCATTTTTCGTAGAGACATGATTCAAAGCAAGTGAACCATACATAATAAACGCCTGATCAGACTAAACCACAGTACTGGGGTGACAGGGACGTATCCACTGCCACATACATGAGATCCCCGTTCATAATTTAACGGGCTGATTGGTCCCCGTTCATAATTTAACACTTTCCAATCATGATCTAAACCCGTTCATAATTTAACGGACGGATTGGTCCCCGTTCATAATTTAACGCTTTCCAATTCTAAACATAATTTGGTCACAAGACATTTAGCATACCTAAAAAACTTAAAATATTTTCTTGAACGTCATACATACTTAATTGGCGTTGAGGGATGCTGCAACATACTAACGTGAATTCATAATCTTAACGGGAGTAACTCAAACGTAACAATCAAGCTTACCCACGAGTTCATACATTTCCTTATGACGTTCTAAAATTCCCGTGACTCGCCATTGTTACACATTGCACTAAACCAAGACATCAAACCTCAAAGCATACCATAATATTTCCCAAAACTCAAGTACACGGACCCCGTGCCCTGGTCCGTGTAAGCTCGCAAAAATTGCTACTCGAAGGAAACAAAGGCACGGACCCCGTGCCAGGGTCCGTGTGGCCTCGATTTTTCTGAACCTGCGAGCAAAACTTACACAATGTCTATTCTCCCAATCGAACAACTAATGGAACGAAATTAAACACCTTGAGACCATCTTAAGACACCAAAGCATTGAACTAAACTCGTATGAACGCCCAAAAACAATAACGACATCCAACCTACGACACATACAACCCGAAACATGATATTTAAAAATACCGATACGACGATACCGAAGCGGAGACGGTGCGAGGCTCGATCCGGGACGATTGTGGCGCTAAAATTTTGCAATAAAACCGACGAGAACTTGCTGGAAAATCGAATGGAAGGGGCGGCTGCTTTTCTTGCCAAGAACCTAGTTTTCTTTCAATTAAAATCTGAGAATGAGTTGTGTTGTGTGTGTTGTGTGTGTTTCACGCTTTTTAGTGTGTAGAATGTGTGTGTGTGCGTGTGTTAGTAATTAATTTAGGGGAAATTATTGCTTAATTCAATATTTAACAAGCTAATTTAAAATGCTAATTCTCCCCTAATTAATAAAATCCCTCAATTTAAAATAACTTGCACAAGTGATAATTTCTTAAAAGTTTTAAACTCATAAATTTACTAAATAAATAATTTAGGCTTTCAAAATGCTAAAACTAGATAAAACATTTAACTCTGCCCCAATCCTAACTTAAAATAAAATACCACATTTTAAATTACCAAAATCGTCACCGGTCTTTTCCTCAATCCCGCTTCGAATGATCGCCTGAAACATGAAACTCGAAAGATATTTTAACGTGGATCACAATAAACATGAATAATTTAAAATAATGCATTTAAATAAATCATGCATGGCTAAAACTCATTAAAATAAATGCATTAACAATTAAAACAAGTGCATTAACAATTTAAACAAGTGCATTAACAATTTAAATAAATACATGGGTTATACGTGCACAAAATTTGGGCACTACAGTGAGTCTAAAGACTCAACAAGCATATATCGTGAATAACAAGTAAATATATCATAAAATTACATGCAACGTAAAAATATCGTATCGTAAAGCGTAAGGTGAAAATCGTGTCATGAGTAATTATAAATACGTGCATATCTGAAAATCGTACGTAAAAGATTTGCTCAATAGAGCACTGTGATAAAATATCATATCGTAATTTTTGTGGTAGAGATAAAGTTTCAATGCAAGTGGCCCATAACATAACGTAAGCGCCTGATCAGACTAAACCACATTATACTGGGCGGTAGAGATCATCACAGCCCTTGGACTGGATATCCGTACCCATACATAATCGTAAACCGATCGTAAGTCACCGGGTGAAGCAATCCCATAAGCGTAAGGTGGCCACAAGACATATCACATATATCTCAAAAATAAAAATTTAAAATTTTATGCACGTAATATAATTATAACCCTGTTTTACCGAATGAGTTGGATCGTTCCCAGGCTTGCTGCGACCTAATCTAACATGAGAAACATACAAATAATCTCAACTTGGCAGAAACTTAATATTCGAACCAAAAACGAGACTAACGCGACCAACAACTAATTTTCCAACCATGACACCGTACCAACCTGAACCAACATCGAACCATCATTTAGTCATGATTAAAATACGCTTAACATGATGAAATAATGCTCCTAAGAATTGTAATTCACGAAATTTGGTGAATGGAGGCCAAAATCTTGAAACGCTCTTTCGAGAGTCACTTTGGCGCATTGCACCGTAAATTCTCGTACGACCTCTAAACTTGACCAAATCACAAATGGCCAAAAACATGACTTTTTTAACTCATTAAGGTACTGTCCAGTCCAAGGCCATAGGCTAAAAGCCTACCAAGAACTCGAACAAGACCCCTGCACCGAAACTTTGCTGCTGTCAATATGCGTGACAGCAACTGCACTTGCTTTGCTTCGTTTATGAGACCAATGGCCATTGGGGCTTGAACCACCGACCAGAGTCTCTTACCAACATCCTAAAGTGTGGCTTGAACCATGGCTAAGGGCACTAGGCCAACCACAATCAAAGCAAACACCTAGGGCAACACAAAGCTTCGAGCGAGAGCATCAAAATTCTGTGTTGTGCGATTGTTTGAATTATCTTGATGTCTTGCATCGTTCCAGTGGCCATACGATCCACCATGGCTCAATCTAGACTAGAAGGAAGTGTTGTATGAACCATGGCTAAGGGCTAAAAGCCAACCACAATCCACTCCAACACCAAAAAGCCGAAGCTTCACTCCCACACCAGAAAAACGAAATCGAGGGACATGAGTGTGTTTTGTTTAAAAAAAAACGAAGGGACCATGAACCAAGCCTTGAAGGGCCATCTTGGTCACGTCCTAGACATGCTAAGGAAGGGATATAACCATGGTTACAGGCCTTAGACCAACCATGATCCGAACCTTTAACTTAGACAACCAAAACAAAAAAATCGAGACTCAAACTTGCAACTAAGGGAAAGTTGCTGTCAAGTCTTCGTCCAGCGTGTAGGGGCTTGAATTAATGGACCAACATGATCCTAACACACCCTAGTACATTCCTAGATGCAGCCTTGAGTGCCTGGAATCGAGTCACTCCATGTAACCAACAAAACAACTCAAACAGGGAGGCACAAGAGAAAGCCGAAAAATACTACACATATTTTCGAAAAGTTGCTGACATATTTTCGAATATGCTTCATGATTCATGAACAAAATATGGTTTAAAAACATGTATAGGACTTGATTGAAGAGAAAAGAATAACATATACATGCCTGGAAATTTTGTTTTGAATAAAACAAACAATACGACGAATACGGCGCGGCGGAGTCGGAGTTGGGTTTCTTTCTCTATTCCTGCTGCTATCACACGATTCTAGCTGCTGCTTTTCTCTGAAATTTTCGAGGATATGGGTGGAGAGAATGCTAAGGAATGAAGGGGAAGGTTACTAATTAAATGAGGAGTTTGAATGACAATCCCAATCTTTCTATCCTTGCTTCTTTGGGAGATAAGGAATGATGTGATAAATTGTTGGATTGAGGGGAATTAGGAGAGGTGATGGCTGAGATTTGCTATCAAAATGCAAGGGAAAATGTTGATTAAATCTTGTATTTTAACTTATTAAAGTTTTAAACATTCATTATGTATTTTAGTAAATTAATAAATTACATTAGGATGATCATTTCTTGCATGGCATGACTTGATCTTAAAATTAATTACTAACATGTTAGGTTATTATTTCTTGAATATATTAGGCCTAGATTAAGTTATTCCAATTGGTTACACATTTTAATTTAGGCTTTTAATTAATTATTGGACATAAAAGAACTTATTTACTAACTTAACTTCAATTAATGAAATAATTCCTTAAACATTCTTTTACATTAAAACAAATTATTCCTTGGCTTAAATTAAATTTAGGAATATTTTCTTATTATTAACTTTTATCTCAATACTCCAACTCCAGTCCGGCCTAGCGTATTTAACCGAAAAGATAAAAACTAAACTTCTGCGTAAAATAAATAATCATAACTCAACAAATTTTAAAATGAATTTAAACCCTCATGCATGTATAAAAATCATTTTAATTTAAATAATAGTAATTATGCATGGCTTATACGTAATCTGATTTTTGGGTTCTACAACTCTCTTCTCCTTAAAAGAAATTTCGTCCTTGAAATTAAAACTTACCGAATAACTCGGGGTATCGACTCTTCATCTCTGGCTCAGATTCCCACGTAGCTTCCTCATCTGAATGATTAAGCCATTTGACTTTCACTAGCTTAACCAGTTTGTTCTGAATCCTTCTATCCTGTCTGTCTAAGATTTGCACTTGTCTATCTTCATAAGACAGGTTCGGAGTGAGCTGCAACAGTTCAAAGTTCAAGACATGCGAAGGATTCGCCATATACTTCCTTAGCATAGAGACGTGGAACATGTTGTGTACTGCGGCCAGATTCGGCGGGAGAGCAACACGATAAGCTAACGTCCCAACCCTGTCGAGGATCTCAAATGGTCCGATGAATCTCGGACTGAGCTTTCCTTTCTTCTCGAACCGCATGAAACCTTTCATCGGTGCTATCTTCACAAAAACATGGTCGCCAACGGAAAACTCTAGATCTCTCCTCCTCTGATCCGCATAACTCTTTTGTCGACTCTGAGCAGTCCTCATCCTATCACAGATCTTGACTACTACATCGGTAGTCTGCTAAATAATCTCCGGACCCAATTCTGATCTCTCCCTTACTTCATCCCAATGAATAGGCGAGCTGCACTTACGACCGTACAATGCTTCATACGGAGCCATGCCTATAGACGACTGAAAACTGTTGTTATAGGTAAACTCTACCAATGGCAACTTCGACTCCCAACTCCCTAAGAAATCGAGGACACATGCACGGAGAAGATCCTCCAAAATCTGGATAACTCTCTCTGACTGACCATCTGTCTGTGGGTGGAAAGTTGTGCTAAACAACAACTTTGTACCCATAGCTGAATGTAAACTCGTCCAAAATGAGTAAGTGAATCTAGGGTCTCGGTCAGACACTATAGAAACGGGAATACCATGAAGTCGGACTATCTCTCGGATATACAACTCTGCATATTGAATCATAGTGAAAGTCGTCTTAATAGGCAAGAAGTCCGCTGATTTGGTAAGACGATCAACAATCACCCAGATAGCATTTGATCCTCTGACTGACTTCGGCAAACCGACAACGCAGTCCATGGTAACATTCTCCCACTTCCACTCGGGAATAGGAAGAGGCTTGAGCATACCTGCTGGTCTCTGATGTTCCGGTTTCACTAGCTGACACGTCAAACACTCTGATACGAAACGTCTGATATCCTTCTTCATCCCCGGCCCCAATACAATAACTGCAGATCTTTGTACATCTTCGTACTCCCAGGATGAATAGAGTACGGCAACATATGGGCCTCCGATAAAATGTCTGCTCGAATAGAACCGCCGCTAAGAACCCACATTCTGTCTCGTTATCTCACAATGTTGTCGCTAACTGTATACAAGATACTGCCTTTGGCCTCATCTCTCTGCTTCCACTTTGCCAACTGCTCATCTGATGGCTGTCCACTGCGAATACGGTCTAGAAGAGAAGACTGAATCGTCAAAGTAGATAGACGGGGAACTCTTCCTCGAGGATATGTCTCTAGATCAAACCTCTGAATCTCAAATTGAAGAGGTCTCGGAATCACCAAATGAGCCATCACTGCGATTTTCCTGCTCAACGCATCCGCAACTACATTAGCTTTTCCAGGGTGGTAGCTAATGTCACAGTCATAGTCTTTCACTAGCTCCAACCTACGCCTCTGACGCATATTCAACTCTTTCTGCGTAAAGAAGTACTTGAAGCTCTTATGGTCGGTAAAGATCTGACACTTCTTCCCGTACAAATAATGCCTCCAAATCATCAAGGCAAATACTACGGCTGCCAACTCTAGATCGTGGGTAGGGTAATTCTTCTCATGGTTCTTCAACTGACGAGAAGCATACGCTATCACCTTCTCATGTTGCATCAACACTGCACCTAAACCGAGCTTCGAAGCATCGGTATACAAAACAAAATCCCCGGGCCCTGACGGCATGGCTAATACTGGCGCTGAAATAAGAGCTTGCTTCAAAGAATCGAAGCTCTTCTGACACTCATCGCTCCACACGTACTTAGCATTCTTCTTTGTCAACGACGTGAGTGGAACTGCGATAGAGGAGAATCCCTGAATAAACTTCTGATAATATCCTGCTAGCCCAAGGAAACTACGGATCTATGATGCATTTTGTGGTACAACCCAATCTCTGACTGCTGCAACTTTCGCTGGGTCTACCTCGATGCTGTTGCTAGAAACGATGTGGCCTAAGAACGCCACCTTCTCTAACCAGAATTTTCACTTACTGAACTTTGCGAATAGTTTGTGCTTCTGTAAAGTCTGCAAAACTGCGGTCAGGTGTCTGCTGTGCTCCTCATGATTCTTTGAGTAGACGAGAATGTTGTCTATGAATACTATCACGAACTGATCAAGGTACGGCTGAAACACGCGATTCATGAGATCCATGAAGATCGCTGGCACATTCGTCAAACCGAACGGCATCACAAGGAACTCAAAGTGACCATAACAAGTCCTAAAAGCAGTCTTGAGAACATCGGCGTCTTTCACCCTCAACTGGTGATAACCAGAACGCAGATCAATCTTTGAGAATACTGAGGCTCCCGGCAACTGATCAAATAGATCTTCAATCCTCGGAAGTGGGTATTTGTTCTTCACTGTAACTCTGTTCAATTCCCGGTAATCAATGCAGAGTCTCATCGAACCATCCTTCTTCTTCAAAAACAAGACTGGCGCACCCCATGGCGAGAAACTCGGGCGAATGAACTCATTGTCAAGAAGTTCTTGAATCTGCTTCTTGAGTTCTGCCATCTCTGTCGGCGCTAATCGGCACGGTGCTTTTGAGATAGGTGCGGTACCTGGCATAAGCTCAATAGAAAACTCCACCACTCGCACAGGTGGCATACCGGAGACGTCATCAGGAAAAACGTCTAGAAAGTCCCTGACAACTGGGACATCAGAGGCTGACTGACTGGGTGTCTCGGAAATAGATATAAAAGTCGCTAAAAACGCTCGACACCCTCTACGCAAGATCTTCCTAGCCTAGACACAAGATATCATACGCGGTAAATGAAAGTACCTGTCTGGCTCAAATAAGAACTGCTCTCTCCCGAGCGGTCAGAATAGAATAGATCTCCGCTGGAAATCAATCAAAACTCTATTCTTTAACAGCCAGTCCATACCCAAAATGATATCAAACTCTGGCATCGGCAATACGATAAGATCCGCATAAACAAGATTGCCATAAAGTTCGAGATCTATGTCTCGGACCACATTAGTAGCTGTCAGCTCCTCTCCCGAAGGCAGTACTACTGACTACGCTACATCTAGCCCAATGGTCTTGACCTTGAGGAAATTCGCAAAGATCTCTGAAATGAACGAATGAGTAGCCCCTGAATCTATCAAGGCATTGGTAGCTGAACCAGCTATAAAAATTATCCGTGAAAGGTTGGAACATCAAGCTGAACCCAATAATTACAAGAACTAAACTTATAGACATGCGAATGTCAAAGTTCTTCTAACTTAAATTCCCGAAAATAAGGCTGATTAGAGCATGCAATCCTATCACCAATTCTAAGTTCAAGATCTCAACCCATAACATTAAATTCCAAATACAAACTTAAAGCTTTAAGATACCTGTCATGAGCATTGTTTCTGGGTTTGTCTCTGCTGTATGGAGGGTAAAAACTCTGCCTTGGGTAGGCAGACTCCCCTGAGAGCAATCCTTCAATAAGTGGTTAGGACTACCACACTTGTAGCACTTCCCCGAACCATATCTACAAACTCCAGCATGACGGCGTGTGCACTCAGCACAGACTGGATACTCTGAGGCCCTCGGGACTACACGTCCCTGCTGCTGTTGTCCTCTGTTCCTGGATGGACCGTGGAAAGGCTTCTTACTCTGATGCTGCTGATGAGGAGGGCGGTGCGGCGCTTGGACTGGTCGCTTGCCCTGGCGATCTCTCTCAATATCATTCTGATCCTACTCTGCAGCTAGAGCTCTGGAGACTGCGACATCATAGGTAGTAGGGCCAGCCACCCTAACATCACGGCGCAAGATCGGCCGTAGACCATCCAGAAAATGCCTCGACTTGGCTCCAGCATCATTTGCAATCAGGGGTACAAAATGGCAACCCCTCTCAAACTTACGGATAAACTCCGTAACAGTCATGTCTCCCTACCTCAGGGTCATGAACTCCCTGGTCAATCTCGAACGCACCTCTTCAGTAAAATATTTAGAGTAGAATACCTCTGTAAAGAACGTCCAGTTCAGAGTAGCCAGATCTAGGGCTACAGATGCCCCTTCCCACCACAGGCGAGCGTCTTCTCCAAACAGATAGGTCGCACAACGAACCCGATCTCCATGGAATGCGTCTAGGGGGCATACTGTTCCATATACAACCCAATATGTGACCAACATGCATAATCCTATTATTTCTTTAAATTGAAATAAAATTGCATAATCATAATCTTGACATAAAACATTTCATGAAAACATGCTGTTAAAATATTTCATGCTTTAAATGAAGTGCATAAACGTAAAACTTACAGACCGAAGACGTCACTTAATGAGCTTCTCAAGGTCAGTAGTAGTACAACCCTTTAAAAGAACATAGGCTCTGATACCAACTGTAGAGGCCCGTATTTCGTATTCGTAATTTTGCGGAATTATTTAAAATTTTTATCTTTAAATAAATAGCATACATCATTCATAAAATAAATTGATAAATAGGTTTAACTTTAAAAATAACAGCGGAAGTAATTATTTTGTTTCAAAACAACAAAAACAAAATAATAAATGTCCATCATATAAAAAGATGAGTCTAAACATGAAAATGTAAATAAACTGAAACATGAGGTCCTCGGGCTCCTACTACTGCCGACCCAAGGTAGCTCACTGGTCCCCGCCCTCAGTCCCTACCTCATCAGTACCTACAACAATCAAGTCTAATGAGTCTAAAGACTCAACATGCATATATCGTGAATAACAAGTAAATATATCATAAAATTGCATGCAACGTAAAAATATCGTATCGTAAAGCGTAAGGTGAAAATCGTGTCATGAGTAATTATAAATACGTGCATATCTGAAAATCGTACGTAAAAGATTTGCTCGATAGAGCACTATCATAAAATATCATATCGTAATTTTTCTGATAGAGATAATGTTTCAACGCAAGTGGCCCATAACATAACGTAAGCGCCTGATCAGACTAAACCATATTATACGGGGCGGTAGAGATCATCACAGCCCTTGGACTGGATATCCGTACCCATACATAATCGTAAACCTGTCGTAAGTCACCGGGTGAAGCAATCCCATAAGCGTAAGGTGGCCACAAGAGATATCGCATATATCTAAAAAATAAACATTTTATATTTTATGCACGTAATATGATTATAACCCTGTTTCACCGAATGAGTTGCATCGTTCCCAGGCTTGCTGCAACCTAATCTAACATGAGAAACATACAAATAATCTCAACTTGGCAGAAACTTAATATCCGAACAAAAAACGAAACAAACACGACCAACAACTAATTTTCCAACCATGACTCCGTACCAACCGAACCAACATCGAACCATCATTTAGTCATGATTAAAATACGCCTAACATGATGAAATATTGCTCCTAAGAATTGTAATTCACGAAATTTAGTGAATGGAGGCCAAAATCTTGAAACGCTCTTTCGAGAGTCACTTTGGCACATTGCACCGTAAATTCTCGTACGACCTCTAAACTTGACCAAATCACAAATGGCCAAAAACATGACTTTTTTAACTCATTAAGGTACTGTCCAGTCCAAGACCATAGGCTAAAAGCCTACCAAGAACTCGAACAAGACCCCTGCACCGAAACTTTGCTGCTGTCAATATGCGTGATAGCAGCTGCCCTTGCTTTGCTTCGTTTACGAGACCAATGGCCATTGGGGCTTGAACCACCGACCAGAGTCTCTTACCAACATCCTAAGGTGTGGCTTGAACTATGGCTAAGGGCAATAGGCCAACCACAATCAAAGCAAACACCTAGGGCAACACAAAGCTTTGACCGAGAGCATCAAAATTCTGTGTTGTGCGATTGTTTGAATTATCTTGATGTCTTGCATCGTTCCAGTGGCCATACGATCCACCATGGCTCAATCTAGACTAGAAGGAAGTGTTTTATGAACCATGGCTAAGGGCTAAAAGCCAACCACAATCCACTCCAACACCAAGAAGCCGAAGCTGCACTCCCACGCCAGAAAAACGAAATCGAGGGACATGAGTGTGTTTTGTTTAAAAAAAAACGAAGGGACCATGAACCAAGCCTTGAAGGGCCATCTTGGTCACGTCCTAGACATGCTGAGGAAGGGTTATAACCATGGTTACAGGCCTTAGACCAACCATGATCCGAACCTTCAACTTAGACAACCAAAACAAAAAAATCGAGACTCAAACTTGCAACTAAGGGAAAGCTGTTGTCAAGTCTTCGTCCAGCGTGTAGGGGCTTGAACTAATGGACCAAGATGATCCTAACACACCCTAGTACATGCCTAGATGCAGCCTTGAGTGCCTGGAATCGAGTCACTCCCTGTAACCAACAAAACAACTCAAACCGTGAGGCACAAGAGAAAGCCGAAAAATACTACACATATTTTCGAAAAGTTGCTGTCATATTTTGGAATATGCTTCATGATTCATGAACAAAATATGGTTTAAAAACATGTATAGGACTTGATTGAAGAGAAAAGAATAACATATACATGCCTGGAAATTTTGTTTTGAATAAAACAAACAATACGACGAATACGGTGCGTCGGAGTTGGGTTTCTTTCTCTATTCATGCTGCTATCACACGATTCTAGCTGCTGCTTTTCTCTGAAATTTTCGTAAATATGGGTGGAGAGAATGCTAAGGAATGGAGGGGAAGCTTACTAATTAAATGGGGAGTTTGAATGGCAATCCCAATCTTTCTATCCTTGCTTCTTTGGGAGATAAGGAATGATGTGATATATTGTTGGATTGAGGAGAATTAGGGGAGTTGATGGCCAAGATTTGCTATCAAAATGCAAGGGAAAATGTTGATTAAATCTTATATTTTAACTTATTAAAGTTTTAAACATTCATTACGTATTTTAGTAAATTAATAAATTACATTAGGATGATCATTTCTTGCATGGTATGACTTGATCTTAAAATTAATTACTAACATGTTAGGTTATTATTTCTTGAATATATTAGGCCTAGATTAATTTATCCCAATTGGTTACACATTTTAATTTAGGCTTTTAATTAATTATTGGACATAAAAGAACTTATTTACTAACTTAACTTCAATTAATGAAATAATTCCTTAAACATTCTTTTTCATTAAAATAAATTATTCCTTGGCTTAAATTAAATTTAGGAATATTTTCTTATTATTAACTTTTATCTCAATACTCCAACTCCAGTTTGGCCTAGCGTATTTAACCAAAAAGATAAAAACTAAACTTCTGCGTAAAATAAATAATCAAAACTCAACAAATTTTAAAATGAATTTAAACCCTCATGCATGTATAAAAATCATTTTAATTTAAATAATAGTAATTATGCATGGCCTATACGTAATTTGATTTTCGGGTTCTATAGGTGGTGTGTGTGCGTGTGTGAGAACTGAACAATGATAACAACCCGAAGGTGTTCTCACACACTGAGGGAAAATAAGCTTCTAATCTAAGCTGATATAACTTTGAAGTGTTCTCTCTGGGCAAATTACTTCTGGTTAGCAGATATACAATATGCGTGCCCTTCTTCTTGTTGTGTTCTCTCTTTCAGCCACACTGTGTATTGTGTATCTTTGTTGCTGAGTCTTCACTGATCTTCTATTTATAGGCGCGAAGCTTGGTCGTACAGTGAGACTCAATTATTGTATCCGTTGCATTTGAATTTGTTCCTTGGAATCCATTCCGGAACTTTTGGCTTTAAGCTTCTGATGCAACGTTCATGATTGTACTGTGATAGTACAATTGCTTTTGTAACTTTGCGCACAGCTGTAATCCATTAAGTAAGCTTGTCGTGATCTGCAAATGCTTGCTCCTAACTGATTGACTGAACTGGTTCTTTAAACTGATCTAGTGAAATAAGTTGACTCATCAGCTGAACTGATTTCACTGATTCAGTTTACTTGGTCAGCTAGGCTTTTCATCAGTTGAACTCTTCATCAGCTGGCCGGGTTTCTGAAGATCTTCTGCTGAACTACCTTTCACCAGGACATTCAGTTGATGTGAAGCCCAGCCCAAGTTACACCCAAGCCCAGCCCATTTAGGAATTAATTTTAAAAAAAATAAATCAATAAAAAAATTGAATCATCGTGAATCTTCTTTCTCTCTCCTGCCGAAAGCTTCATCTTTCTTTCTTTTTCAATTTCAAAGCTTTGACCGTCGATTGTGGCCACACCAGTGATCGAAAAATTAAAGTAAATACATATTTGGAAAGCTTATGACGAGAGCTATTCATTGATACTAGTTTTGCTAGGTAAAATCATGACTTCCGAAAACCCGTAGGAAACCCGCTGCCTCTTTCACCGTTAAATTTTCGCCGTACGTCGCCGGAATTCGAAAATTTTTTGAGGGCTTTTGTTCTCTGGGTTGTAGGCTTCATTTTGGTATATATATTGAGGTACAAATCATGATTCCGGAAATTGTTTAAGGGTTGCTCCATTTTTTGGTTAAATTTGGTATCAATATTGATATTTGTTATATTGTTGATTGTAGGTACAAGAATTGAGCCGATTAGAGGTATCTAACAGATTTTCGGAATTTATTTGGGAATAATTTCGAAAATTCAGAATTTATAACCGGATTTTCGAATTTTAGAGTTCAATAATTAGATGTTTAAATGCTATAGAATTGTCGTATAGTAATTTATAAATATTAAAGCATAAATTAAAAAAAAATTGGAATTTTAGGGTAAATTGTCGAATATTGGAAAAATAAATTGAACTTGATATGAAATGTATTATTTGCCACAGGATTGGATTCAAGAAATCCTTAAGGAATTTCAGTGGTAAATTAAGTGTTCAGTTGATGTACGCACGAACTGTTATATTATGACGTCTTTAGTGATGTGGAATGACGTTAAGTATTTTGTAATGAGTTTTGGCGTGCTTTATGTGATTCTGTGAATTACGTGATTGCATTCATGCATTTATTTGAGTTGATACTAAGTGCATAGCATTTCGAGCCTTGACTCCATTGATTGCTATCATTATTGATCTGTTATGATGTTGCGTCATCTATGGAGCGAGTGATAGGATTAGATCACTCCAGACATCTTATCGATGGAACGAGTGATAGGATTAACACACTCTTGATGACTGCTCAAGGACTGACCGGGTCGCTACCGGACCCTCGATGCTACGTGAATGGATGAGCGACGGCAGGATATTACGTTGCTGCATTCCTGGCATGGGTGGCCACTGTTCCTGTTGCTGATGCGTTTCATTTGAACTCTGTTTTGGTATCCGTTATTTCGTTGTTACCGACACATATTGCATTGCATTTCATTGCATTTTACTTGATTTTATTTCACGTCAGTCACATTTGTCATAATTTTACTGGTTCTTCGTACTGGGGCCTGTTGCTGATGCATTTCATTTGGACTCTTTTCTTTGTATGCCGTGAATGTTTTGATTCCATAGCAGGTTATCCAGAAGGCTTTGACGCGTCTGGTGGAGCGTCAGATAGCGGTGCCCAGTAGTTGGACTATTGTTGAGAGTTCCCAGCTATATAAGTACATATATGTATGTAATATTTTATCGAGTTATATATTTGCCAGGGGATGTCCTGTGTAGTTGTAGTGATACTTTTACGATGTTTTGAATTGATGATGTGTGATCGAGCCTTGTCAGCTCTGTATGTGTTAGTCCTGGCCAGTGCGGCTATAGGTTTGTGAATTAATGTTATGACTTTATTTCGAGTATATAAATATTGTTTGTGTTGTTTTGAAATTTTTGGGATGTCCTACTTACGGGAAGGTCATGCCCAAATTTCTATTGGCCCAAAAGGAAAATTTTTAATCGCTTTCGCTGTTTACATTAACGAATCCTGTTTGTTTGGTCATTAAATATTAATCAGGAGTACGGGCCCCCACAGTTGAGATGGTTGCGATGCATCAGTTGAACTGATTTAGTTCGTTCGATCTGTTGATTCTTTCAGTTAGTATCTCCGGTAGCTTCATTTTTGGCTCGTAAATTGATCATTTCAGTTTTAGCTATCTGAGCACTAAGGTAGGTTATTAGAAACAAAATACAAGTTTTGTTAACATCAAAATTAAGAAAAGATTGCGAACTTGAAAAGTTCCAACAATCGTAATCTCTCAAAATCTTTCAAAAGCATCATAAGTCATAAAATCTTTAAAGTAAATTTAAATCATAAACATAATTGCAGAAAACTAATGACGGTCCTTCATCAACATCATGTTCACCTACATCGATCACACCTAATTAGTTTAATGACTCATCAAACCTTAATCATAATAACAAGTAGTACATATACAATCACATGCATTAATAAAATACTTTACTAAAAATAGCTTTTCATGAATATGCATAAGCTTTAAACCTTTTTTTTTCATCATAAATTTTTTCTATTAATCATAAACATATACTTTTTCTTTTTTATTGAATTCAGATCATCAATTGTGACTTCGTTTCAGCTATAGGTCGATGGATCCATCTACGTATAACCATGGTTCCATGCGACGGGGACATCAGCGACACTCTCAACTATCAACTAAGCCTTGGCCTTACATATCATCATACCATTTGGATGGAAATACGATATTCGGGCTCCCTCTGGGGCCTTCTCCTATAAATGGCCTCCCTCTGGAGCCTTTTCTCGCATCCGGGTTCCCTCTGAGGCCTTCTCCCACAGACAGACTCTCTCTGGGGCCTTTTCCCTCACGATATCCCCAATCATATCCTTATGTCACATTCAAGTCACCTCCTTCAACTTTTCATTATTTTCATCACTTATAAAATTTCATATACATATAAATCATTTTTTTAAACCAAGCATGCGACTTGTCTTTTAACATTAACGTTTCATCATAAAATTCTATAAATATTTAAAATAAACATTTAACATTCATTATAGCTTTCAGGGTATTGCCAAGATGTCTAACATTTTTCAGGTATAAAATGACCGTTTTTTCCCTGAAACCCTAACTTTCTCAATTTATCCTTAGACCTTAGAACGAACGATGACCCAAATTCATCCACCCTTAACATAACACCTTAAAATACACCCATAAATATTTCTTAGATGTAAACTTACGTTCCTCGACTAATTTCCTAATTCATATTTAAAACTTAAACCTAAGTCTTTGTCTTAACCCGAATCGACTCGAACTCTTCCAAACTTGAACCATTACTTATTAACACCTAACCATACCTTGTACGACCAAAATCAAGCCATTTCAGACCCTTGAACAAGCCTAGGAAGCTGTTGGAAAATTCTGCTCATTCGAAACAAGCCCTAGTTTGCACCAACCCTTAGTCCCTTTGACTCCAGCCCTTAACCACCAAGTCCAGACCCTAGCTGACCATCTTAAGACCATGACCGAGCCCTAAAGACCCTACTGAACTGAGCTTGAGAAACCTAGAACCCACAGCCAGTCAACCCGTGACCCTTAAGCCATACGTTACCCAAGTTTCTCGTCTCCGCCCTAGGCTTCGCTCTAGCACCCCTTTAACCCCTCTATTTACCTCGGGCTTTCAAATGATCCTTCTTCCCACTGCTGCTACCACCACTATCAAATCTGGGAGGGGGTCGCTGGAACTGAGATAAAGGTTGTTGCTGTCTCTGTGTCTGAGCAACATACGAAGTTCATCGTTTTTTGATCAAGCCTGCTTCAACTCCCTTTGCTCTGTTCGAAGCATCAGCAAAATTATTTGGTCGACCCGTATTCACCAGTGTAAAAATATTACGATTCAGCCCATTGATGAACTGATCAGCCACGGTTTCATCATTACCAACGATATGAGGAGCAAAACGCAATAAGGTAGAGAATTAGCCACATATTTTTCAATATTAAATTGACCTTGTTTCAAGTTGGCAAATTCTGCACCCTTGTTTTTTCTGTACGATACTGGAAAGAATCGTTGATAAAATTCAGTTTTAAAGATCTTCCAGGTAATAACCGTACCTCGCTGTTCCAGAGCTCTCTTTGTTGTGAACCACCAACTCTTCGCAACATCATGTAACTGGTGCCCAATCATTTGAATATACGCTCATCTGTATAGTCAAGCGAATCAAATAACATTTCAATATCATCAAGCCAACTCTCGCAGTCAATAGAATTCTCAGTGCCTTTCAAAGTCGGCGGTTTTAATGACTGAAATCTCTTTAGCAGTGTTTCCATGGGTGTCGCTGTAACATCCATCGGAGTATTGGAGGTACTATCCTGTCCTGGGACTCTTCGAGGAGGCATATATGATTATCAAAATGGTTAGTACGCAAATATCTGAAATCTGTCTCAGTAATCCTCTGATCATCATACCTCTAATCAAGAATCGGTTATGATTCATTCTCCTATAATACACGTTTCCAATCAAATCAGATACTCAGGTAAACATATACTTTCTCAAGCAATAAAACATGCTAGCATCACAGAAGCAAGAAAGAAGTCTCAATCTACCCCACTTACTCGCTTCTATTCCAATCTAAGGAACCTACGGCTCTGATACCACCTGTTGTGGGGACCCGGACGCTAACTCATTCTTTTCAATCATCATTGGGATTAAGTGGATCAATTACATAATCTAGGTCGAAATTTTTTTTTTTAAAAAAAAGGCGAGCACAACATACACGTGTTGAAAAGACTACAACACATTATATTCTAATTTAATTAAAGTACAAGATCAAGTGCAATATCTACAACAAGATCCAACGATACAAGTTTGTTCCAACTAAAGTCATACAACTAGTGTTTATTAGTCACAACCACATGTCTAGTGATAAACAACCAATTTTTTTTCTTCCAATCAAGCCCAGATCACCACTCTAAGTTCACTCGTTCAAGCTCTTCTCGACCCTGATCCTGTCCCACCTGTTGTCATGCACACATACAAACACAACAACAGTCGGATAACTCCGGTGAGAAACATATTTCCCAGTATAAACAATCTATACATTCATTACATATAATCATATACAAAGCATATAACATTTACAAAGCATCGTAATCTACGAAAACATAATACCAATCTTTAATTCAAACTCTTTAACTCTTACTCTTTGACTCGACTCTTATCTAGTCTAGGGATCCCGGTTTGAATAAGAACGTAACAAGTCTCCCACCTACTCTCCCATTCGAGGTGGCGGTACGTTCCTATTCTCGGACTTTGGTCCAATATATCGAGTCTCTACAATAGGAGTCGATCTTCTCTTAAGCGCATCGATATAAACCAAACGTCCAGTGACTTGTCACCTCTGCCAAAGACTCTTTTACGATATCTATCTCCTGTTTTATGCTTTTCTATAAATCAATAGAATAAACACCTTCATTCAAAGAATGCAAATATGTCAAACAATAACAAGTAAGTATGTGATTTTGGGAAACTCAAGTTACATCTCACTCGAGTTATCAATCCCGGTTTAACATTGATTTATACTTTTCTGTTCTCGGTGTTCGGTTAGATGAAATCAAGTTCACTCTTGCTTGATAACCTTCCGTTCTTCAACGTATAACTGCTTAGAACCCTCGCTCGTTCTTCTATCGATTTCGAGGTTGAGTTTTCAAGTTCAACACTGTCGATACCGATCTGGAATAACATTTTCGAGATATACAATATCAATATACAACTCAAAGCAAGACATGGTATGATCAATACTCAATCTAGCAAAATCTCAATGGCACAACGGCGCAATCTCGAGATACTCGGCAACTCAACAACACTAGGCAATTATCAACAACTCTTAACCTCAATAATCATAAACCATACTCCAAAATCTGCACAAACTCATTCAACCATAATCTGGAAAAATGATAACAATATCATACATGATCCGTTCTTCAATCCGGTTTCAATTCTACGATGACCATAAGCTCAAGAAAACATAATAACAATCATATCATGATTCCTCCAACATCTAAATTTCAAACCATGCAAGAACATAAGAAAACTTACATCCTTTTGAAGCTTTTGACGAGAGGAACACGGAACTAAACTCGGATTAAAAATCAAACGGACAGATCTTGTACAATCAAATTTCTAAGATAAAAAGCTTGAGGAGTTAGCTATGGAGTTTTTTTCTCGGTTCCTGCTGATATCTTCTAAAGTGGAAATGAAGAATGTGTACATGTTCAAGTGCATGTCAAGACAAGTGGCAAGTTTTTATTTTTTCTCCATTCTGCACTGCTCGCGCATATGCGCGACCAACCCCGGCGCATATGCGCGAGACCTACTCTCTCGGCACATAAGGATTCCAGCTTCTTGCGCATATGCGCGCCCTGTCTTCGCGCATATGCGCGAGACATTCTGTCTCGAAACTTTAGGAGTACACTTGCTCGCGCATATGTGCCCCCTGTCTCGCGCATATGCGCGAGGTCTTCTGCCTCGGCATTTGCTGCTCGCGCATATGCACGTCTCATCTCCGCGCATCGCGAGGTCTGTTGGAATACAACACACACACTATCACATGCTTTCCAAAGTCGTTATCGGAGTCATCTTTTCATAATCACGTCAAGTCATCAATTAACTCATTTCAGATTACAGTGATATAATCTCAGGCCTTGCACAATGGGCCTAAGCTATGATTAGTATTTTATTTAGTATTTAAAATACAAACTCACCACATAACTCACACATTCACACGCCCCTTCCCCCAACAAACCAACAAGACTTCTTTTCTCTCTAAAACACACGGCACACACCATAGCAACAAGAGAAAGTTTGGAATTATTCAAGGGTTTTAAAGACAATGTCTTGTCGTCATCGTTCTTCGATTCGTCAACGTTTATTCGTACGTTAATTACGCAAAGACACGACATAATCTTTCCTTTACACATCATCACACCATAATATGAATTTATTTGTGAATTGCATGAAAAACAAGTTGCACTTTGATTTATTTTCGTTTTTATGCAAACATGAATTTTAAAGCATGTTGTTTTTAACCAAAAACATGATTTTTATATACATAAAGGGTCTGCCATGTTATAAGATAAAAATTATCATGTTTTACACGAATTATAGAGTCCTGGAACACATGAAACTAAGCCACACAGGAAGAACAACAAGCTGGAACCAAAAACTTGTGTTTGTTTATCAAAGGCTTGGTTTAAGGGTTAGTCTTTGCATGGCTTGGCTTGGGTCATGGCTGGGTCACAGTCTGAGTCAGGGAATGAGTTCTAGCCACGCTAGGACTCGTGAGTCACGGCTGGGGAGGAGTCCTAACAAGCTAGGACTCCACCCGAGAGGGAGTCGCACGAGTGTGCAGCCGCGCAAGGGAAAAGGGCTCGGCCATGGGGTTTCTGGGCTAGGTTAGGTCCTTAGGGTCCTAAGATGGTGCACAAGGGTCTATGATGGATCGTGTGCTTGGCACCTTAGGGGTGCTTTCAATACAATAAATCAATGAGCTGCAATAGCTCGTGTTCTAAGAATGAATACATCGATGAATTAGATCAAGTTTGGTATTAAACCAAGCGGAAAACACATGAAATAATCCTTCGTTAAAAAAACTGATATGTTTTATATACTGTGCAACTGAAGAACTGGATTTACGGAAAAATCAGTTAGAGTTTATATCAGTTAAGTTATGGACAGAACTGAACTGATATCAGGTGAACTGATCAAATCAGTTAAGAACAAAACAAGCAGTTAAACAGTTAAAAGACACAGGATATGTTTATGGATGTTCGGAGACTTCAACTGCTCCTACGTCACCTCTTCTACCTTCACGGGTAGGATACACTAGAAGACTTAGATTTATACAACACATTGTACAAATCCTACACAGCTTAAGACTCACCCACTGCCTAACTGAACTCCTATTTTAGACTTAAGGCAGCACCTTCCAGCCAACACTTGTTTAACGTCTGTGTGTCAAAGACTACATACACAAGTTTATTGTCTTTGTGCAAGACTGTATTTTGGGTGGTGGTGTGTGTGCGTGTGTGTGAAAACTGAACAATGAACACTACCCAAAAGTGCATAATTACATAATTAAAATGTATTTTTCTGCATGGATGCATTAAAATATATTTTTAAGGGGATATTCTTGTTGCGATCGTGGAACGGAGACCGATGGATGAAAATGAAATTTTTTTTTAATAAATAATTGTTTTTAATTATTTAAAATAAGGGTAATGCTTTTTCTTAGTTATGAAAATAAAAAGTTTTGAGATGATTTTGTACGCCGGGACGTAATTTTTATCGGCATACGATTTTCATAAAAAATGCGAATGTTTTGATAACTCGTCTAATAATTTTACAAATTTTATTAAAAAAAATAATTTCATTAACCACTAATGGTCTTATTGGACCTAACTAACCTAGTTAATGTGCCTAAGCTATTATTAATATTTTATTTAGTATTCAAAATACAAACTCACCCCATAACTCACACATTCACATGCCCCTTCCCCCAACAAACTAACAAGACTCCTTTTCTCTCTAAAACACACGGCACACACAATAGCAACAAGAGAAAGTTCCGAATTCTTCAACTTCAAGCCAAGTCTTCACGTCATCGTTCTTCGATTAATCAAGGTTTATTCATGCGTTAATTACACAAAGGCATGCCATAATCTTCCCTTTACTCATCATCACACCATAATATGAATTTACTTGTGAATTGCATGAAAAACAAGTTGCACTTTGATTTATATTCGTTTTTATGCAAACATGAATTTTAAAGCATGTTGTTTTGGACCAAAAAAATGATTTTTATGTATATGAAGGGTATGCCATGTTATAGGATAAAAAAGATCATGTTCTACACGAATTATAGAGTCCTAAAACACATGAAACTAAGCCACAAACGAAGAACAACAAGCTGGAACCGAAAACTAGTGTTTGTTTATCAAGGGCTTTGTTTAAGGGTTAGTCTTTGCATGGCTTGGCTGGGGTCATGGCTGGGTCATGGTCTGAGTCAGGGAAGGAGTCCTAGCGAGAGTCACGGCTGGGGAGGAGTCCTAGCAAGCTAGGACTCCACCCAAGAGGGAGTCGCGTGAGTTTGCAGCCGCGCAAGGGAAAAAGGCTCAGCCAGGGGGCTTTGGGCTGGGCTAGGTTAGGTCCTTAGGGTCCTGAGAGGCTGCACAAGGATCTAGGCTCGGGGTTGGTCCAGTGGCTAGAGTCCTAGGAGTAAAAGATAGAGTCCTATCGCATGAGTTTCTCGGCCATGGCTTCTTCTGAAGTTGGGGCTTCGGTTCGAGTCCTAAGGGTTCTAAGGGTCCAGGAGGGTTCTTAGAATGGCTGGTCAGGGATTGGCTCAGGGTGGTTCTAGCATGGCTCGGTGGAAAACGAAGATGGCTCTAGGGTAGGCTAGGTTCGAGGACTTAGGGTTTTCTATGAACTAAAATTTGAAACATGGCTCAACGGGGGCGAGTCATGGTTCACGAGGGCTGAATAAATATTAAAAGTCTAAGTTTTAAATTTGAGAATTTTATATTAAAGTTTGATTCAATTCGGGATTAAAACACATTAAGAATTAATAATTATCGAAGAATTCAAAAGCCTATAATTTAAGCTAAATTAAAATATGGGAAAATTAGTGTAAGCTTAAATAATTATTTGGGATGGTCTAGAGTAAACGAAATTAAGAAAATGTCAAAATTGTTAAATTTTACGTCTATGGGAAAAACGGTAATTTTACATCCGAAAATTAGTAAACATCATGGCAATGTCCTAAATGTTGTTTTATATGTTAAAATATTTATTTTAAATGTTTATGGATTTTTATGATTTAATATGGACATTTGAAAGATGTGTTGCATGCTTGATTTAAAAGAAAAACGATATATGCATGCTTGATTTTTATTAGTTATGAAAATACGAAATGTTGAAGGAAGTGAAGTAATTGTGAATAATACGAATACGATGATATGTTAAATACGTAAGCCAAGGCTCAGTTGACGGGTGAGAGTGTCGCTGATGTCTCCGCCGCCCAGTACTGTTGTTACATGTAGATGAATCCATCGCCCCAATACGAATACAAATACGAAAGTCACAATTAACTATCTGAATTCAACGAAAATGAATATGAATATGGATATGAATATGAATATGATGAATATGTCAATATGAAAATGTTCACAAAAATGTTTATGTTTAAAGTTTATGCATCTTCATGAAATTGTTATTTTACGTATAAGTATTTTCACAGTTGCATGTGTTCTGTATATGTATTACTCGTTATCAAGATTATGATGTGTTGAGTCTTTAGACTCACTAGGTGTGATTGATAGAGGTGATTTTGATAATAATGATAATGGGAGTTTTGATGGTTGATTTGACTGGACTGAAGGTTTACATAACCCGAGGACCAGCGCTTATCTTTCCGCACTTATGTTTATGATTTATGTTAAAGATTTTTACAACTTTTTATTTATGTTTTGAGAGGTTTTTGTGAGGTTGATAGTATTGGCTATTTTTTTTCAAATATTGCTTTTAAGTTTGATAAAACGTTGGATGATTTTAAGATTTAAACTATTTTTCCTTTGGATTTTTAAATGTTAGTTAGTTGTTTATTTTTAAAATGATGTCAAAAATATTTTATATATTTATATATGTATTTCGGCCGATTATTATGAGGGAAAAAAATTTCTCGTAATTTTTAAGAAAACGAGTAGTGGACGTTTCATTATCACACCCAACCGATCCTAACATAAATGCTGTAAGTAAAAAATGAATTTAAACCTGAAAACCAAAATCAAATTCAGAGACAAAGTTTTGATCGAGGTCGAGGTCGTAGTCGTGGTCGTGGTCGTGGTCGTGGACGTGGAAGTGGTATGGTCGTGGTCGTGGTTTTGAAAACAATCAAGATAATTACTTCTATAACTCATCTCAAAAGGGCGTCAATAACCACCCACTAAAAAGGCATCATGAGAACATAAGTGTTAATGAAAATCACTTAAAACGATTTGAAAGTTTTTGTTTTAGATGCAGCATTCCAGAACATTGGTCTTGTATTTGTCGAGCCTCCGAGCACTTTTGTAAGCTCTATAAAGAATCGATAAGGGGGAAATAAAAAGAAACCAACTTCATTGAACACAGTGACCGTTTGAGTGATTCAACTCATTTTGATGTTGCAGATTTTCTGAATGATTTCTCTGAAAATGATCAATATATTGGTGGAATAAAAATGTAAAATATTTTATTTTTCATGTGTTCATATGCTAATGTTTTATTGAATAATTATGATATGCGTTTTAGTACATATATATTGTCACTAATTTTTTTCATTGCATATTTTTTTTTAAGTTCAAATATGAAAAATGTTATGAACAAAGCTAAACAAGGAACTAATTCCATGAAAGTTTGCATACCTGATAGTGGTACAACGCACACTATTCTCCGAGATAAAAGATATTTCTTGGAACTAAAATCAACAAAACAATGGTGAATACAATATCAGGTCCTGTATACTTGATAAAATTTTTTGGTAAAGCGTATTTTTTGTTACCTAATGGTACAAAATTTCTCATAAATGATGCTTTGTATTCACCACAATCGAAAAGAAATTTGTTTAGTTTTAATGACATATATTCCCATGGGTATGATACTCAAATAATAAATGAAGGAAATGAGAAATATATGTGTCTTACAACATATAAATCGAGAAAGAAATATGTAGTTAAAAAACTACCAATGCTCCCTACTAGATTGCATTATACATATATAAGTCCAATTGAATCAAACATGGTAGTTGATAATTCTTCAATATTAATCAAATGGCATGATCGATTAAGACACCCTGGTTCATCAATGATGCGAAGAATTATAGAAAATACACATGGTCATCCGTTGAAAGACCAAAAGATCTTTCAAAATAATAAGTTTCAATGCAAAACATGTTCTCTTGGAAAACTTATTATAAGACCATTACCAGCTAAAATCCGAATTGAATCACTCATGTTTCTTGAACCTATTCAGGGTGATATTTGTGGGCCAATTCATCCACCATGTGGATCATTTAGATATTTTATGGTATTGATTGATTCCTCCGGCATATAGTCACATGTATGTTTGTTATCAATTCGGAATGTGACATTTGCAAGATTACTTGCTCAAATAATAAAATTGCTGAATCAATTTCTCGATCATACAATAAAGAAAATTAGATTTGATAATGCTGGTGAATTTACTTCTCATACTTTCAATGATTTTGTATGTAAATGAGAATCACTGTTGAGCATCATGTTGCTCATGCACATACACAAAATGGATTAGCTGAATCATTTATTAAACGTCTACAACTGATTGCTAGACCAATGATTATGAAAACAGAACTCCCTGCTTCTATATGGGGACATGTAATTTTACATGCTGCTGCATTAATCGCATCAGAATAAGTGCATATCATAAATATTTCTCATTTAGCTTGCATTTGGTAAAGAACCAGAAATTTCTCATCTGATCACTTTTGGATGTATGGTATAAGTGCCTATTGCACCGCCTCAACGAAAAAAAAAGGGACCTCAAAAAAAGATCGGAATTTATGTTTGTTATGATAGCCCATCATTCTTTTTATATCTTGAGCCTCAGACAGGCGACGTATTTACAACACGTTTTGCTGATTGCCATTTTAATGAGGAAATCTTCTCAATGTTAAGTTGAGAGAAGAAACATATCTAAAAGAAAATTACATGGTATACATCATCATTGTTACATCTAGATCCAAGAACTAAACAATGTGAAAAAGATGTACAACAAATTGTGCACTTGCAAAAAATAGCAAATCAAATACCAGATGCATTTGCAGACATAAAAGGGGTAACTAAATCATATATACATGCTGTAAATGCCCATGCTCGAATTGAAATTCAAAAGAAACAAATTGAAGATACTCATGATGTCATTAATCGCTTGAAGCGTGGAAGGTCAATCGGTTCCAAGGATAAAAATCCTCGAAAAATAAAAAGCATATAGAAGCACGACAATCACAAAATTGATAATGATATTCTGGTAGAAATACATGATGATGAAAATATTCCATCAGAACCACAAATTGATGAGAATCGTGAAATCTCTATCAATTATATTAATACTTGAATTATATTAATACTACAAAAATATTGAACGAAAAGATATAAAAGAAATTGATGAGATATTTTCTTACAATGTGGCATTTGACATCATAAATGAAAATGAAGATCATGAACCAAAATTTTTGGTGAAAGTAAAAATCGACAGGACTGGATAAAATGGAAAGATGTCATCCAAGTTGAATTGGATTCTCTAAATAAATATAACGTTTTTGGGCCTATAGTCCTTATATCTGAAAGTGTAAAACCTGTTGGGTACAAATGTGTTTTTTTATTCGAAAGCAAAATGAGAAAAATGAAATAGTAAGATATAAAGCTCGACTTGTTCCACAAGGTTTTTCTCAAAGGCCTGGAATTGATTATGAAGAAACGTATTCTCCTACTATGGATGCAATTACGTTTCGGTATTTTATTAGTTTGGCTGTATCTGAAAATTTAGAAATGCGTTTATGGATGTTGTCACTGCTAACTTATACGGATCACTCGATAGTAATAAATATATTAAAATCCCTGAAGGATTTAAGATGCCTGAAGCACAAAATCCAAAACCCAGAGCTCCGGAATAATTAGTCAGTTTAGTGATAAACTGAGCTCGGGAATCTTGTTTGTCAATGTCGATCAGTTAACTAAGAAAAGTGCGGAAATGAACTGACTGACAGATAGAATAAAACTGAATTTAAGAGTCACAAAATTTATGGATGTTCGGAGATTTCAATTGCTCTTACGTCACCCCTTCTATCTAGAAGATATGATATTCACTAAAAGACTTTGATCAATACAAAGACTTGTACAAACCTACTTCAGTTTTTGACTGAACAATGCCAAACTGAAATCTTAGTTTCGATATAGTTTACAGTACTCGACTTAAAACCATTGGATAGTTAGATGCAGATTATGCAGGATGTAAGCTTGATCGTAAAAACACTAGTGGATCCTGTCAGTTGCTAGGAGACAGACTGATTTCATGGTTCAGCAAGAAGCAAAAATTCATAGCAACTTCCACAACTGAAGCAGAATATCTAGCTGCTGGAAGCTGATGTGCCCAACTGCTCTGGATTCAGCAACAACTGAAAGACTATGAAGTCATTGCATCAAAATCACCAATATTTTGTGATAATACAAGCACAATTGCGGTTACATATAATCTAGTTCTCCACTCAAGGACCAAGCATATTGATGTCAAATATCACTTCATCAGAGATCATGCTCTAAAGAAAGCAATCAGGCTGGAATACATACCAACTGAACAACAGGCTACATAAATATTCACCAAACCATTACCCGAGACTAAGTTTTCTCATTTTCGCAATATTCTTAGCTTAATTGATTTGTCTTAATTTATGTTTGAATATTGTTCTAACCACGATCCTATAATAAGAACAAGAGATCTTTCTCGATCAATCCCCTTGCCCCTCATTTTTCGCGAATCAGAAAGGTACTTTTCAAGTTTGAATTTGTTCATTTGGAATTTGGGTTCTTCTACTTCATTTTTGTTTAATATGAATTTATTTTTCTCTCTATCTTTTTATATCATTCCTTAAGTCTTTAAATTATTGCCAGTTTTCATTTAGTTGACTTTCAGTTATTGTATTCAGTTAGTTAATTGTCAATTAGTCGATTGCTAATTAGTTAACTTGTATCAGTTGGTATGAAGAAAAGGGAAAAACAATGAATCAAAATAAGCAATTTTATTTATAGAATCCTTCGCACAGTACACGATTCAATTCTATTTCAACGGCAACTGACCAAAGGGATACCCAATCTAACAATCCATTACAAGAAAGTCTTCGGAAATTTTCTGATAAATAAAGTCTTTCCAGCACTCGATGCTCCTTCATTAGCATCAACTGCAGAAGACCTTCATCAGTAGCAAGATCTAAAGTGTGAATAACATCCAGATGCCTCTTATATTTGATCTCAGTGGCCTTTTTTTTTTTAGCATTGGCAAATTATCTTTCTCGTTGAATAGTCTGAGTTCGTGAATTTTAGTCCAGGTGGACATAACTCTCTCGAAGACGAAATGTTCCAGAACTTTCTTCCAACTCTCGAAGCCAAGAACTTCTGTCGAAGGATGAGGATTGTTGAAACTGCTTGCTCGATCCATCTGTGCTTAATTATTGCTGTTAATATCTAATGACATTGATCTTATTTATTGACAAATTCTAGAAGAAGAAATAGAAGAAGATGAAGGGACTTCAGTCAACCAATTGCACTTGACTTATTCAGACTGAGTTTCTCTTACTCTTTTATTTATACGCATTTATTGAGGGGGAATGTCGAATTTAAATTGTTAACTGATAAGACAATAGTCAATTGGTCATCAACTGAACTGAATCAATTTCAAACTGATCACTCAGTTACTGACCCAACTGATCTTATCCAATAAGTTAACTGATTATTCGATACACATTCTATATTAATTGATGCGACTGTTAAAATTACTCATTTAATTGATGTCTTTCAGTGAATAGTGATTTGAAACATGGTTTTTAATAGTCCATTTAACTTTTACACACGTTTTCACCACACGAGCACACGATTTTACTCAAATTATTTTGGACTGACACGTGCCAAAAATTTGAACCGTCACAAACATATGTACTTCAATTCAGTTTCTTTTTTTACGCGCATCAACAACCTTCAGAGAAAAAAGAATACACAGAGCTTTTTCTTCTCGCAGATATTCAAGCTTTGTATCATGGCCAACCAAGTTCCAGCTTTCATTCTCAATGCGATGGCTATCAACTTCTCATCAGTCCTATCAATTAAGGACAGCTATCAAAGATGTATTTCGAAAACTGGAAGCAACCGGACTAAGGACGTTTCTAGGATTTTCATCCCAAGAAATCTATCCCAAAAAGATTCAGGACTTCTATGCTAACAGTTTCATCTCTGCTGATGGAAAGATCACCACTACCATCAACAGTCAACTACCGATTGTTGAAGAAGACTCCTTCTGCAATCTTTTCAATCTGCCGATTGATGGCTTAGCAAACATCTCTGACATGAAGATTTCTGATGTTGAGGAGATGCAGTCTCTTTTATCTGGTGATGGACGGAAAATAAAGTGTGTCCAAGGGGCTACTACACCATTGAGGGCAATACCAGTTATGTCCTCAACTGAGGTTCAGTTACCTACGCCTGTTGTTCCATCCAAGAAGGTTATCACAAAATCTGGTGATAAACAAAAATCGAAAGGAGTCAAAGCTCCGTTAATCTCCATTGCTGCTCCTACTACTCGGCCTCTTGCAAGACCTAAAGGAGTGGTGATAAGAGAAAGAGTAGATGCTACAGAATCTGGACTGAGCATTTCTCATGTCCTGACTGATCCAAAAGGGACGGGCAATTTGATTGAAGATTATATGAATCCACGTACGTAAAATAGCAAACATGATTAATTTAGAATCACGCCCTCAATTCAATAAAGAACAAGGAATCGTTGTTGTTGTCCCGACCTTTTGAATCAATTAACACGTGATATTCACCTCTAAAATATGAAAAACTTAGCAACAAATAATCACAAGAAAACAATCAAAACTCGAACGAACCTTCAAAGAACTCGTCTTCGACAATCCGCGTAAGAACGATCGACAAACGCCACAAAGTATAAACTTTGATAAGTTTGATTCTGAACAAAGCAAAAGCTTCTATTGTTTGAGAGAAAAACTCAAAAACAATTGTATAAACTCAATAATAATCTGAATTGTGTCCAAATGTTCGTCCATATATTGTTTAGAAAATATAAAAGATATCAAAATCTAGTTATCTAACTAAGTTGGACTCTAAAATAGGAAAATAAAATTTATTCACGCAGGCGGCACGCTGGGGAGGTGAAGTTTGGCCGCCCTAGCGCGAGGCGTTTTGGAATCCTGCATTTCGGACAGAATGTTTGGCGCTAGAGCGGTGAAGTTTGGGCGCCCTAGCGCGGAGCTCGCGTTGGGGCGGTCATGTTTGGCCGTCCTAGCTCAAAGGCTGCTGGTCCGGAGTCACATTCTTAATATTTTAGCACTTGAACCTTGTAGCGTACCGTATTTTGAACTACTTGAAATTTGCGGAAAAATAAAAATTTTCTTAATTAAATAATAAACTTTCAAATAGCGATAAAAATAATCTGCTCGTCTAAAATATTTGAAATAAATAAACTTCAATCAAAGTTTTCAAAAGCACTTGTTTAAACATCATAAAGTAATCCCGTGAAAATCAGAGTATTTGATACGTGCATAAAACTTTCTTAAAACGTAAGCGGTCCTCGGGTTTAGCCTCCGCGCAGTCCGAGCTAACTCACTGATCCCCACCTCTCGTCTCCTCGTACTCGTCCTCACCTGCATCGATCAAGTCTAGTGAGTCTAAAGACTCAACACGTATAAACTGGGCATAACGAATAATACATAATAAAACCACATGCATTTTTAAATTAGAACGTACATACTTGAAACTTGAATTTACTAACATAAACAAAGACGTGCCATCATCATAAAAGTTTACATAAACATACTTGCCTCGTACATACTTGGACATACATAAACATAATCATTTTGTGTAGAGAAATGTTTCAAAGCAAGTGACCCATAACATAAATGCGCCTGATCAGACTAAACCACAGTATTGGGCTGGCAGGGATGTCCACTACCACATACATAAGATCCCCATTCATACTTTACCGGGTGGAGTGGTCCCTGGTCATACTTTATTGCTTTCCAATCCCGATCAAACCCGGTCATACTTTAGTGGAGAGGTCTCGGCCACGTTCACCGATTTCCAAACCCGTTCATAATTGGTCACAAGACATTTAGCATACCTCAAAAATATAAAATATTTTTCTTTGCACGTCGAACATACTTAAAAATGCCGAGGGCTTAAAGAACACATCGAGAACGCATTTTAATAAAATCGCAGTTTGAGTAGTCCCACAAAAACAATCATTACTCAGTCATTTCTTATCAAAAAATTACGAATTTACTATCAAATCAAAGATATCAAAAAGTTCTACGTTTTATATGTTAAAAGTTTTTCCAGAAAATTGATTAAAAAGTCGCAGTATTTAAAATAACAGAAGGTGATGGATTTTATGACACAAAAATTTCACAGCTTGAGCAGTCCCACGAAAAAAATCATAACTCACTCTTTGCAAGTCCAAAATTTACGAATTTACTGTCAAATCAAAGGTATCAAAAATTTATACGTTTTATATGTTGAACATTTTTCCAGAAAACTGATCGAAAATTCCCCGTATTCAAAAATACAGCAGACTCATTTTTTGAGATCCAAAAATTTCTACGTTTTATATGTATCAAAAATTTCTACGTTTTATATATTTAAACATTTTTGCTCAAACTTTAGCATAACATACACATGTTTTTCATACAATATATATCAAAATAATTACTATGACAAGATCGATGCAAAAACGAAAGAATATACATGCCTTTGATCTTTAAAACTCACGATGCGGTGAATAACAAAGCGACGTGGTGCGGGAAGCGATCCGGGCGACTTGAGGCACGATTTTTCTTCTAAAATCAACGTGTGGTTGCTGAAATTTTGAAAGAGAAAGGTGGAGATGGGGCTGCTGAAGAAAGAGCCTAAGAACCCTCCAAATTCTCTCCAAAAAGAAATAAAAGGGTGCAAGAGATGTGTGTGTATACAAAAGCCAAGTGTGTGTATATATACAAGCGTGTGTGTGCAAAGGCCAAGTTTGTGTATATATACATGTGTGTGTGAGTGAGTAACGTGAGTCGTGTATTAATGGGTCGGTGGGTTAGTGGGTTAGTGGGGAATTAAGGGGTTTAGTTAATAATTAACTTGCTAATTAAGAATACTAACTCACTACTAACTTTACTAAAATCCCATAATTTAGAATAAAATACTCAAGTGATAGACTTTGAAATTTTAAAATCTTAAAATCATCTAATAATTAAATTATGCTTTAAAAATACTAAAAACTTAATAAATCATTTAAATGTCATTTTCTTGGCTTTAAATAAAATACCGCATTTTAAAATTTCCTAAATCGTCGCCGGTTTACTTTCCTCGATCCTGCATCGTATAATCGCTTAAAACATGAACTCGGAAAAATATTTTAATATGCATCACATAAACATAAATAATTTAAAATAATGCAAATAAATAAATCATGCATTGCTAAAAATCATTTTAAACTTAAATAAATAATTTAACAATTTAAATAAATGCATGGGTTTTACGTATACTGATTTCGTGTTCTACAATTCCTCCCCCACTTAAATAATTTCGTCCTCGAAATTAAATCTTACCAAACAACTCCGGGTAACGATTCCTTATATCTTCTTTGGTCTCCCAAGTGGCCTCCTCCACTGATTGATTCAGCCACCAGACTTTGACCAACTTGGTCACCTTGTTCCGAAGTCTCTGCTCCTGTCTATCTAGGATTTGGACAGCTCTTTCCTCATACGACAGATCTGGAGCCAACTGCAACGGCTCAAAACTCAAGACATGCGAAAGATTTGCTATATACTTCCTCAGCATAGAGACGTGGAACACATTGTGTACTCCAGCTAGATTCGACGGTAGAGCTACACGATAAGCAAGTATCCCAACTCTGCCAAGAATTTCGAACAGTCCAATAAATTGGTGTTATCTTCACGATTACGTGATTTCCTACTGCAAATTCGAGATCTCTCCTTCTCTAGTCAGCATAACTCTTTTGACAGTTCTAGGTGGTCTTCATCATGTCTCGGATCTTGACCACCACGTCTGCAGTCTGCTGAACAATCTCTAGGCCAAGCTCTGCTCTCTCACCGACTTCATCCCAATTAATCGGTGTTCTGCACTTCCTTCCATACACTGCTTCGTAGGGAGCCATACCAACCGATGATTGAAAACTGTTGTTGCAGGTAAACTCCACTAGAGATAGTTTTGATTCCCAATTCCCATGGAAATCTATCACACAAGCTCGCAGCAAGTCCTTTAATACTTGAATTACCTGCTCAGATTGGCCATCTGTATGAGGATGGAATGTCGTACTAAATAGCAACTTCGTCCCCATGGCTGCACGTAAACTCTTCCAAAAGGATGTGAATCTCGAGTCCTTGTCGAACACAATAGAAACTAGGATCCCATGCAATCAGACTATCTCTGATATAGAGCTCTGCATACTGAGTCATGGACAAATTCGTCTTCACTGGTAAGAAATGTGCCGACTTAGTAAGTCGATCCATTATGTAGAGCCCAAAATTCAGTACACGTAAAACTCATGCATTTATTTAATTGTTAATTCATTTATTTAAATTTAAAATGATTTTTAGCCACGTAGGATTTATTTAAATGCATTATTTTAAACTAATTATGTATATGTGATGCACGTTAAAATGTTTTTCGAGTTTTATGTTTCAGGCGGCGATTATTCGAGGCGGGATCGAGGAAAAGACCAGTGACGATTTTGACAATTTAAAAGCGTGGTATTTTATTTTAAAGTTAAGTTTGTGGTATTTTAAATAATTGTTAAGTTTCAGCACGTTTTTAGAGCCTAACTTATTAATTAGGTGATTTTGTGATGGTAACTTTTAAATATTTAGAACTTGTGCAAATTATTTTAGATTAAAGGATTTTGTTAAAGTTAGAGGTGGATTAGCATTTTTATTAGTTGTTAATTACTAATTAAGCAATTTATTTTTCTTAATTAACATCCCTAATCCCCTCCCCGCTACCCAACTCACGCCACACACACACTACATGTTTTACACACACCTAGAGCCGTAAAACACACACACACATTCAGATTTCTATTTCTTTTATTTTTAAGATCAAAACCTAGGGTTCTTGAGAAGTGAAGCAGCTTCCCCCTTCCCTCTCCATCTCCCAGCAAATTTTCGTGTATTTTCTTCAAAGATTTTAGTGCCACGTTCGTCCCGGATCAATCCTCGCGCCATCTCCGCTTCGGTATCGACGTTATGGTATTTTCAAATATCAAAAGGCACGTATAATCTGTTTTTCCTGTGTCGATCATGTCATAGTATGCGTTGCGATGTATTTTGTATGAAAACCATGTGAATGTTGTGTAGAAGTTTGAGCAATCATGTTTAGATCACTTTTGAAACCATTTTTGGATCTAAAATCACGTTTTTGCTGTCTTTTTAAATACTTCGATTTTTCGGTCCTGATTTTGAGAAAATTTTCAACATAAAAATCGTATAACTTTTTGATACTTTCGATTTGATATAAAATTCGAAATTTTTGGATACAAATTGAGTGAGTTATGATCTTTTTTGTGCGACTGCTCAAACTTCGTTTTCTTAAAATACGTTATTGATATGAATTCTTGAAGTTTTTGAGTTGCAGGCGTCATTGAGGATCAAAGGGTGATCGCTGCTGCATTTAGGTATGTTGAAGATGATTTGGGGATTATTTTGGTGTCTCTTGTCATGTCGTTAGGCATCAAGCTGAGTTAGGAGTCGTAAGAATCAAATGGGTGTCGAATTTTGGGTTGTGTCATTTGGGTGTTGATTGTCGATGCTGGGGTCATTTTCGATGGCGTGTATGGGTTGGAGTCAATGCCTTAGTGTCCTAGGACAGGTCTCGATGTGTTGAATCTTAGTCCATTCGGTTTGGTTGGGAGGAATAGGGACAATGTAAGATTTTCCCGTAGGTTCATCAATCCGAGGCGACACGGACCCCCACACGGACCAGAGCACGGGGTCCGTGCCTTTGTTGCACTCGGGTGTCACTTTTCCAGTAGGTACACGGAGGTGTACACGGACCCGGACCCGGGGTCCATGCCTTTGTTTTCTTCGGAGTGTCAGTTGGCAGAGTCTACACGGACGCTTACACGGATCCAGGAACGGGGTCCGTGTTCGCACTTCTTTTCGAGTAGGCTTTTACAGTATCTACACGGACCCTGACCCGGAGGGGTGCACGGGGTCCGTGTACTCTCATTTTTGGGAATACTATATTGGTTGTTTTGGGGTTCTATGTCATGGTCTAGTACGATGATTAAAAGAGGTCAATTCCCGAGCGAACTAGAACGTCATAAGCTATTTATACACTTCGGTGGTGAGCATAAATTCCTACGTCTAAGTTATGCAGTTAAGTATTTAAATTCATGTTATTATGTTGCAGCAGTGGCCCCAAGCGAGATCCAACGAATCCCTCAACGCCAAGTAAGTATGTTGACGTGCAAAAAGAAAATATTTCAAGTTTTTGAGGTATGCTAAATGTCTTGTGACCAAATTATGTATGGGTTTGGAAGTCGGTGAACGTGGCCGAGGACCTCTCGACCCCGTTAAAGCATGAACGGGTTTAGATCAAGATTAGAAAGCGTTAAAGCATGAACGGGGACCAATCCACCCATTAAAGCATGAAAGAGGATCTCATGTATGTGGCAATGGATACGTCCCTGTCAGCCCAGTACTGTGGTTTGTCTGATCATGCATTTATTATATATTGGTCACTTGCTTTGAAACATGCTTCTACGCAAAATGATGAAGTATGTATGTTCAAGTATGTTCAAGTATGCAAGCATGTTTAAGAAAAGTTTTTATGATTATGGCACGTCTATGTTATGCTATCATGATTACGCTCAAGTACGTTTATGTTATTATGTTCAGATTTATGTTTCCAATATGTACGCTCTATTTTGAAGTTGCGTGTGGTTTTACTACGTATTACTCGTTACTTCCTGTTTATACGTGTTGAGTCTTTAGACTCACTAGACTTGATCGATGCAGGTGAGGAGTATGTTGAGGAGGCTAGGGGTGGGGACCAAGGAGCTGGCTTGGACTGAGCGTAAGGCTAAACCCGAGGACCGCCATGTTTTGAAGTTTTAAGGATATTTGAAATGTTGAAAATACTCTGGTTTTTATGTTACGATTTTGTGGTTCAAGTAAATACGTTTGGCAGACATTATGTTGAGACGTACAATTTATTTTACAAAATTTTGAAAGTTCATTATTTAAGCAAGAAAATTTTTAATTCTTCCGCAAACTTTAAGTAATAAAAATTACGGTACGTTACAGTTGGTATCAGGGCGGTGTTCTTGTAAAGGGTTATGCCTACTGCCAGTTGCAAGAAGCTCACGAAGTCACACCTCAAGTCTGTAAGTTTTCATGTTTTAAATTATGTTATGTAGTAAGCATTGAACAATGATTTCAGCATGTGTATATTTAAATCCAAAATACGTGCATCTTATGCTATTAGTATTATGTTCATACATGTGGGTTTACGTGTTGGGTAAATTTTGGAACAGTATGCCTCCTATACGTATGATTAACCGCGAAGAAAGAGAGGAGAACCGAGAGACCCGAGAGGAAGAGAGGGTCACTCCTCCTCGCCCACCTCCAGATATGCAGGCGCAGATGCTTGCAGGTTGTTAGAGTAGGTCCATGTCGAGCCAAGTGTTGGCCGAGTGTTCACAATGAAACTCTATGTATAAACAGTCTTTATTGTAATAATATTTGAAATTATTGTTTTGGCACTTCTTTATCTGTATACCCATGCTAGTTGCATAGATAAAGTACTTGAATATAAAAATAGTAGAAAGAATATGGGATGCTCATATGATGTGTATCATGAAACTCATATTTGCAATACTGTATATTCTAAACAGTTCCTAGTCGATTCAGCCGCCGCTAAGAAGGATATAGGCCGCTCGAGTTCGAGACTAGTATCTGCGATGTGAGTACCTTGTTTCATTGATAGGGGACATTGTGATGTCCAAGCATGCAGATAGGTGCTCCTGGTAGAGTGCACTGAACAACCCTCCATAAAGGACTTTCCAAGTGGTTCTCACTTATCGAGTTGAAACGTCCTAGTTTATGGTTGTATACCATTAGTCCTTATGACCCGGGACAACATTGAGACTCTATATGCTAGCATTGCACTTGACTTGTTTACCGAATCTCATGGGGTCATCAGGTGGCAAGGTTGGGTGTTCTGTCGAAACATATAGGAATCGATGCATTGTAGTCGGGGATTCACCGCTTACCTTCGGGTATGGATATCCTATGTGATCTCATGTATATGTAGTTTGAATCTCTGATCAGAGTATGATGGTAATTATGAAAGGGGTTTCATAGATTACACCATCGATGCAACTACGACATGACACATAGTATCGATTCATTGACAACTCTCGATATACCAATGGTTGTCGAATCGGTCGGGATATATGAGTTGAAGGGACCGTACTGTACGCTAACCATAATTGAATGGTTCTTGCAGGCACTATCATTTGATACCTAGGGAATCATGTAAGCGATGCTGCTAGGCGTTTAACATGATTGGTTGGGTACTATCAGACTTGAGTTCTGACGTTCTTATTATCAAGGAGTTGATAATTAAGAATGGAGCAATTGGGGTATGCTCATATAAGGACATATTTAGTCCGAATCACATGGAGATGTGAACCCACGGCTAGTTGTATCAGTGAACCATTAAGGGCCACACAAGTACTAGCTTTCTAGATTCCGTTGAGAAGTAAAATAGTTCAGTGTGTTGAACGGCTTATAAAGGAGTTTATAGACGTAAGGAAAAATAGAAGTATGACTTCTATGAGAGAATGTAACTTTTAATTTGAAGAAGTATTCCTAAATTAAAAGTTGGCCAAATAAATAATATATTTAAAAATTGTGATTTTCATAAACATTATTATGGACTAAATTAAATTAATTCGAAGTGTTGAATTAATTAAACACTAGTGCACTTAGTAGAGTTCAAATAATTAAATTAATTCAAGTGTTGGATTAATTAAATTACATTGGGCCTTGTAGAGCCCAATTAGAAATAATTATTAAATCAGTGGGCTTGAGTAAAATCAAGTAAATGTTAAATGGTCTCAAATGTGTTTGAGACATTTAAATAAAGTCCATGGGCTTTATAATTGATACAAGCCCTAATAGGTTTTGCATGCTTGGGAGGTGAAGAGTTGGGGAATACTTTTTCATTAAAAAAATTGCATGGCATGCAAAAAGTGGTCTCTATTTTTTCAAACACCAAGACAACTCATTCACTCCTTCATTGGCATCTACCTTGGCCGAAATTTACACACACTTTTCTCTTCAATTTTTCTCTTCATTTTGGTTTAGGAAACACTTCTCATTGAAAAATCCTCTTATTTTTCTAGTGCAAAATAAGAAGGGATCTTCCTAGTTGGTGGTGGGCTTGATTTTTGAACAAGGAGTGTTCAAAGGGAGGCTGGTAGATTGTCATCCTTGAAGAGCTTAGTTGTTTATCAACTAAGTTGGAGCCAAACATCAATCTTGAGAGATTGATAGGTACATTTCTAAAACACCCTATGTATGACATATCTTGGTGTTTTTCGTATTTGCTACACATCTTAGTAGAGGTGTTCGAATTTTAGCCCTTGAAAATATGATTTTCGAAAATTTTAACTTCCGTTGCGCATTTGAATACATAAAATCGATCCCTTTTCACAGGTATGACGCAGTTCTTCGCGCAGTTTTCGGGGAACCAGACTGTGGTTAATGTAGAGGCGAGGCCCCGACCAGAGGCTGTGTACGAAAGGTTTAGGGGGATGGATTCTAAGGAGTTCTCAGGGATTAAGTCCATCGAAGTAATCTTTGATTTCATGGAGCTGGCAGATGCAGACCGGATCAGATGTGCCATATTCCTTCTAGCAGGGGATGCCAGTGGGAGAGTGCGTCAGTGTCAGTGAATTTGCGAACACTGATTTGGGATGGTTTTAAAGAAGTTTTTTACTCCAAGTACTTCACTAAGGAAGTACGCTCCCGCTTGACTAGGGAGTTCATGGCGCTGCGACAGGGAGACAGCAGCGTAGCAGAATTTGTGAGAAAGTTTGAGAGAGGGTGTTACTTTGTACCCATGATAGCCAATGACGCCCGGGAAAAGTTGAGGCATTTCATGGATGGTTTGCGGCCAATCTTGCGCTGAGATGTCTGAGTAGCTGGTCCTACTACATATGCAGTTGCCGTGTCTAGGGCGTTGGCGACAGAGCAGGATCAGAGGGACATTGAGGCGGAAAGGCAGGGCAAGAGGCCCTATCAGGCTCCACAGCAGCATCAGCAGCGACCTCCGTTCAAGAAACCTTACCAAGGGCAACCAGGGAAGAAGCCCTATCAGGGACCACCGAAAGGTAAAGGTCCTGTTCCACAGCAGAAGGCTCCGTAGAGGCCCGGTAATTTCCCAGTGTGTCAGAAGTGAAATCGCCAACATCCGGGGGAGTGTTTATACTGACCAGGCAAGTGCTTTAAATGTGGAGCCAGTGACCACATGTTGAAAGAGTGCCCACAGTGGAGGCAACCAACTTAGGGCAGAGTGTTCGCCATGCATGCACAGGAGGAGAACCCAGACACGATGCTGTTGACTGGTAACTTATTTAATTCAGTACAGTATTAAATTTTTTCTTGCATGCTTGTTTTGAATTTGGGATTATTAGGATACTAGTGACGTTTTGGTGTCTTTTGTTGCATGAGGTTAATGTTAGAATTTTGGGTTATAAGCTAGTGTGTTGCGCTAACGTCTCTCAGGGAATATCTTCATTAAGAGATTAGCTACTAAGGCCCTGATAGATTTAGGGGCCACTTACTCCTTTATCTCGGAGACATTTGCTAATCATTTGGACATCAAGTCCATCGACCTCGACGTGAACTATTCAGTGACAGTCCCATCAGGGGAAGAACTGTTAGCTACTAGCGTGGTCAGAGATATTGATCTAGAACTGCAGGGCCACCTGGTGTATGCCGACCTGATAGTATTGCCGATGCCAGAATTCGACATTATCTCGGGAATGGACTGGCTGACGAAGAACCGAGTCATGATCGACTTTCAGAAGAGATCAGTGTTGGTCAGACCGATGGGAATGGAGCAGTTTCTATTTGAGCCAGACAGATGGAGAAGTTTCCCTCGTATGATCTCCTGCATGCAGGCACGGAGACTTATTTCCAAGGGTTGTCAGGCTTTCTTGACCAGCATCATTTCGACACCTGATGCGCCCACTCCATCTATATCAGATGTGGCGGTAGTCAGAGACTTCTCAGACGTCTTTCCTGACGACGTCACAGGCCTTCCACCAGATAGAGAGGTGGAGTTTTCCATTGATCTTATGCCAGGCGCAGTGCCAATCTCCAAGGCACCGTACCGATTAGCTCCAGCTGAGATGCTAGAACTCAAACAGAAGATTCAGGAGCTTCTTGACAAGGAATTTATTCGCCCTAGTTTTCCACCATGGGGTGCGCCGGTGCTTTTTGTAAAGAAGAAAGATGAGAGCATGAGGCTGTGTATCGATTACCAAGAGCTGAACAAGGTAACGATCAAGAACAAATACCCACTTCCAAGGATAGAGGACTTGTTCGATCAGTTGCATGGAGCTTCAGTGTTCTTTAAGATAGATCTTCGATCGGGGTATCACCAGCTGAAGGTGAAAGATGGTGATGTTCACAAGACAGCCTTCAGAACCAGGTATGGGCATTACGAATTCTTAGTGATTCCATTTGGATTGAGGAATGCTCCAACAATATTCATGGACCTCATGAACCGAGTATTCCAGCCTTATCTTGATCAATTCGTCATAGTGTTCATGTAAGGCCCGAGATTTTGATTACCGTAATCTGAGATTAATCTTAAATGATTTATTGATTAATCTCGGTAATTATAGACGGAAAGGATTAGACCGAGAAAGACGAGAAAAGACGTAAAATATGTGCGAGGATGAGCCCTCGCGCATATGCGCGACTTAGCCAGGCGCATATGCGCGAGGTAGGCAGAACATTTCGCACATATGCGCGGAGTGAAGGCGCGCATATGCGCGAGGTTTCCAGTTAGCCAAAGAAAAAGTCCAGAGGAGTTGGCGCATATGCGCTGGATGGAGGCGCGCATATGCGCGAGTGTGGGTGTGCACGAGACAGTAGGTCTCGCGCATATGCGCGAGGATGTGACGCGCATATGCGCGAGCTGTCAAGAACACAAGCGCCGAGACTCGAAGGTCTCGCGCATATGCGCCAGTGGTGGTCGCGCATATGCGCGAGACGTGCATTTCGAAGATGAAGCCACGTTTTCTTGAGCATGCATTGATATATATAAGAATTGCAATTGTTCCTTCAAATTTTCAAGGAAATTGATCGAGGAAAGCTCTGTAGAAAATCCTTACGCCTTTTCTTTTAGAAATTTGAAGGTTACGGAAGATCCGTCTATCCGATTTTGAATCTGACTTTAGTACTAAGTTCCTATCGACGCAGGCTACAACGTGACGTAAGTTTTACTACGTTTTGATATGATTTGAAAATATGAGGTTGATGGAATTGAATAGAATTCATATATGATGTTCTTGACATAATAAACATCGTAGAATTGAAACCGGACTGAAGAATAGATACCGTATGGAATTATTATGATTTTCGGAAGGAATTGACTGAGATTTGATACCAGATTTGTATCATTACTGATTATGAATTGAGATTTGATTATTGTTATGTGTTCTGGATTTACTGATCAGTATATAATGGAAGTCAAATCGAAGAACAGACTGTGTATGCAATTGATATGATTTTCAGAACTGTTATGGTAGAGATTGTACTGAATTGAGAGTATGATCTATTATTGTTGAGAGTATGAATTATACCGATATTGATTATGAGTTCTGGTAGTATATCTGTGATGTTGAGATTGACGGGATTACTGAGATTGTATTTTTATGCCGTCGCAATATCAGTAAATTGATATTGATCAGATTCAGTATTTATTGAGATTGTAACGTATGTCGTTGACATTGATCAGATTATGTTTTGATTTGAGTATTGATCAGAACAGATTTGGAATTGAGTTATATATTGATATTTTGCATGTTCGATATTGTCATTGCCAGATTGGGTATGGACAGAGTTAAATTCGAGACTTCGTCTTCGGCGGACCGAGAAGAAAAAGGTATAAATTAATGTTGAGTTGGGATTGCACAACTCGAGTGAGGTTTGACTCGAGATTAACTAAATCACATACTTTATTTTATTGCATTGATATTTGCAATTAATGAATGAATTGATATGCTTGTTCTATTGATATATAGATAGCAGAAATTAAATGATTGGTCTTGTGATAGAAGTGCCTGATAGTGATAGAATCGTCACTGGCACATTGCACATTGTCACAGGATAGGAATATGGCAGAAGTGCCATAGTCTTTGACAGATAGGCCAGGACATCGGACGTTTGGTCATATCGAAGTGGATAGAATTGGAGGTGCTTCTATTACTGATGTTTGATATGGAAAGGGCCAAAGTCTGTGAATAAGAACGTACCACCACCCCGATTGGGAGTGTAGGTGGGTGTATGTTCTTATTCTGATCGGGATCCCTAGACTAGGACTGAGTCGAGTCTGAGTCTGAGAATCACGGAGAGTGATTCATTGCTTGATATGGAATTATGTTCCTGATTATGGTACATCTTTAGAATATGATTTATTATTAATATTGATTCATGTTTCGGATTTTGATACATGCGATGAATATTTAATTCATGTTTCTGATTTTTATACATGTTATTAATGTCTGTGATATGCTTTTATATTGTTTTTATGATTGCATGTATACATTATTTATATTGAGAATATAATTCTCACCGGAGTGATCCGGCTGTTGTCTTGTTTGTATGTGTGCATGAAAACAGGTGGGACAGGATTAGGGTCAAGAAGAGAACGAGGCTGGACTAGATAGCGTGGAGATCCGGGCTCAGAATTAAAGTAGGATTCAACATTGATATGTAGTTGAACCTAGTTGAATTATTGTAGACAATACAAGATTTGTATTTTTATGTGTAATATGTATTTCAGATCGAATTACATTACGTTTCCGCTTTGCATTTTAAAAAAAAAAATTTATGTCCCACATTACTTAATTGTGTATGTGATATTACTAACGATTAAGGAAATGACTAATGATTAAGGAAATGAATTAGAGTCCGGGTCCCCACAGTTCATTGACGATATCCTTATTTACTCGAGGAGCCATGAGGAGCACAGCCAGCATTTGAGAACAATTTTACAGATCCTGCAAAGTCGCAAGTTATTTGCGAAGTTCAGTAAGTATGAATTTTGGTTGGAGAAAGTTGCCTTTTTGGGTCATATAATGTCTAGCAGTGGTATTGAGGTGGATCCAGCAAAGGTGGCGGCCGTTAAAGAATGGGTTGAGCCGAAGAATGCATCAGAGATCCGCAGCTTTCTGGGTTTAGCAGGCTATTACAGGAAATTTATTCAAGGGTTTTCTTTGATAGCAGTACCACTCACTTCACTGACAAAGAAGAATGCTAAATTCGTGTGGAGTGATGAATGTCAGAAGAGCTTTGATACGTTGAAGCGAGCTCTTATTTCAGCGCCAGTGCTAGCCATGCAATCAGGGCAAGGAGACTTTGTGTTATACACCGATGCGTCTAAGTTCGGGTTAGCCGCAGTATTGATGCAGCATGGCCGGTTATAACTTATGCTTCCAGGCAATTGAAGGTGCATGAGAAGAACTACCTGAATCATGATCTTGAATTAGCCGCAGTAGTCTTTGCGTTGAAGATTTGGAGACACTACTTGTATGGCGAGAAATGCCAGATATTCACCGATCACAAGAGTCTCAAGTATTTCTTCACGCAGAAGGACCTGAATATGAGGCAGAGACGGTGGTTAGAGCTTGTAAAAGATTACGACTGCGAAATTAGCTACCATCCGGGAAAGGCTAATGTCGTCGCAGACGCCTTGAGCAGAAAAGTGGCAGTTGTAGCACAGTTGTCCGTGCAGCGACCTCTTCAGTCTGAGATTCAGAAATTTGATCTAGAGATTTATCGTAAGGGCAGAGCTCCGAGGCTGTCTAATCTGACAGTCAATTCCAATTTGCTAGACCGTATCCGTCAAGGACAGTCTTCAAACGAGCAGTTACAGAAATGGAAGCTGAAGGATGAAGCCAAGGGCAGTGTGATCTACACAGTGTCAGATGGTATTGTGAGGTACAGAGGGGGAATGTGGGTGCCTAAAATGGATTCGATCAGAGATGATATTTTGTCAGATGCACATGCATCTCCGTATTCTATCCACCCAGGAGGTACTAAGATGTACAAAGACCTGCAGATCTTGTATTGGTGGCCAGGGATGAAGAGAGGCATCCGCAGATTTGTGTCTGAATGCCTCACTTGTCAACAGGTGAAAGCGGAACACCAGTGACCGGCAGGAATGCTTAAGCCACTCCCTATCCAAGAGTGGAAACAGGAGAATATTACCATAGACTTTGTTGTCGATTTGCCGAAGTCAGTCAGGGGTTTTAATGCTATTTGGGTCATAGTGGATCGACTCACGAAGTCAGCGCACTTTTTCCCAGTAAAGACGACTTTTCTCATGACGCAGTATGCGGAGCTTTATATCAGGGAGATAGTGCGTTTGCACGGGATTCCAGTCTCTATTGTATTTAACAGGGACCCGAGGTTTACATCGTCCTTCTGGAAGAGCCTACATGCAGCCAAGGGGACGAAGTTGCTATTCAGTACAGCGTTTCACCCGCAGACAGATGGACAGTCTGAGCGTGTGATACAGATTTTTGAAGACTTTCTAAGAGCTTGTGTGATTGACTTCCATGGAAATTGGGAATCTAAGCTACCTCTAGTGGAGTTTACATATAACAACAATTTCCAAGCATCTATTGGTATGGCTCCCTATGAGGCATTGTACAGAAGGAAGTGCAGATCGCCGATTCATTGGGATGAAGTCGGAGAAAGAGCAGAACTTGGGTCAGAGATAGTTCAGCAGACCGCAGATGTGGTGGTCAAGATTCGAGACAGAATGAAGACCGCCCAGAGTCGCAAAAAGAGCTATGCTGACAAGAGGAGAAGAGATCTCGAGTTTGCCGTAGGTGACCATGTTTTTATAAAGATAGCACCTATGAAGGGTGTTATGAGATTTGAGAAGAGAGGCAAGCTGAGTCCGAGATTTATTGGACCTTTCGAGATTTTTGACAGAGTTGGGACACTTGCCTATTGTGTTGCCCTTCCGCCGAATCTGGCCGGAGTACACAATGTGTTCCTTGTCTCGATGCTGAGGAAGTACCTAGCGAATCCTTCGCATGTTCTGAGCTACGAACCGTTGCAGTTGGCTCCAGATCTGTCATATGAGGAAAGACCTGTCCAAATCCTAGACAGGGAGGAGCGTAGACTTCGGAACAAGGTGACCAAGCTGGTCAAAGTCCGGTGGCTGAACCAATCAGTGGAAGAGGCCACTTGGGAGTCTGAGGCAGATATGGGAATTCGCTACCCGGAGTTGTTCAGTAAGATTTAATTTCGAGGACGAAATTTTTATAAGTGGGGGAGGAACTGTAGAGCCCAAAATTCAGTACACGTAAAACTCATGCATTTATTTAATTGTTAATTCATTTATTTAAATTTAAAATGAGTTTCAGCCATGTAAGATTTATTTAAATGCATTATTTTAAACTAATTATGTATATGTGATGCACGTTAAAATGTTTTTCGAGTTTCATGTTTCAGGCGATTATTCGATGTGGGATCGCGGAAAAGACCGGTGATGATTTTGGCAATTTAAAAACGTGGCATTTTATTTTAAAGTTAATTTTGGGTCATTTTAAATAATTGTTAAGTTTCAGTACCTTTTTAGAGCCTAACTTATTAATTTGGTGATTTTATGAGGGTAACTTTTAAATATTTAGCACTTGTGCAAATTATTTTAGATTAAAGGATTTTGTTAAAGTTAGGGGTGGATTATCATTTTTATTAGTTTTTAATTACTAATTAGGCAATTTATTTTTCCTAATTAACATCCCTAATCCCCTCCCCACTACCCAACTCACGCCACACACGCACTACATGTTTTACACACACCAAGAGCCGTAAAACACACACACACATTCAGAATTCTATTTCTTTTATTTTTAAGATCAAAACCTAGGGTTCTTGAGAAGTGAAGCAGCCGCCCCCTTCCCTCTCCGTCTCCCAGCAAATTTTCGTGTATTTTCTTCATAGATTTTAGCGCCACGTTCGTCCCGGATCAATCCTTGCGTAATCTCCGCTTCGGTATCGTCATTACGGTATTTTCAAATATCAAAAGGCACGTATAATCTGTTTTTCCTTCGTCAATCATGTCATAGTATACGTTGAAATGTATTTTGTATGAAAACCATGTGAATGTTGTGTAGAAGTTTGAGCAATCATGTTTGGACCACTTTTGAAACCATTTTTGGATCTAAAATCACGTTTTTGCTATCTTTTTAAATACTGTGATTTTTCGGTCTTGATTCGGAGAAAACTTTCAAGATAAAAATCGTAGAACTTTTTGATACCTTCGATTTGATATAAAATTCGAAATTTTTTGATAAAAATCGTAGAACTTTTCAATACCTTCGTAAACTTTCAACATAAAAATCGTAGAACTTTTCGTGGGACTGCTCAAACTGCGTTTTCTGAAAATATGTTATTGATATGAATTCTTGAAGTTTTTGAGTTGCAGGCGTCGTTGAGGATGGAAGGGTGATCGCTGCTGCATTTAGGTATGTTGAAGATGATGTGGGGATTGTTTTGGTGTCTCTTTGTCATGTCGTTAGGCACCAAGCTGAGTTAGGAGTCGTAAGAATCAAATGGGTGTCGAACTTCGGGTTGTGTCGTTTGGGTGTTGATTGTCGATGTTGGGGTCATTTTCGATGGTTTGTATGGGTTGGAGTCAATGCCTTAGTGTCATAGGACGGGTCTCGATGTGTTGAATCTTAGTCCATTCGGTTTGGTTGGGAGGAATAGGCACATTGTAAGATTTTCCCATAGGTTCATCAATCCGAGGCGACACGGACCCCCACACGGACCAGAGCACGGGGTACGTGCCTTTGTTGCACTCAGGTGTCACTTTTCTAGTAGGTACACGGAGGTGTACACGGACCTGGACCCGGGGTCCGTGCCTTTGTTTTCTTTGGAGTGTCAGTTGGCAAAGTCTACATGGACCCAGGCACGGGGTCCGTGTCCTCACTTTTTTTTTGAGTAGGCTTTTACAATATCTACACGGACCCTGACCTGGAGGGGTGCACGGGGTCCGTGTACTCTCATTTTTGGGAATACTATATTGAATGTTTTGGGGTTCTATGTCATGGTCTAGTACGATGATTAAAAGAGGTCAATTCCCGAGCGAACTAGAACGTCATAAACTATTTATACACTTCGGTGGTGAGCATGAACTCTTTTGTCTAAGTTATGCAGTTAAGTATTTAAATTCATGTTATTATGTTGCAGCAGTGGCCCCAAGCGAGATCCAACGAATCCCTCAACGCCAAGTAAGTATGTTGACGTGAAAAAAGAAAATATTTCAAGTTTTTGAGGTATACTAAATGTCTTGTGACCAAATTATATATGGGTTTAGAAGTCGGTGAACGTGGCCGAGGACCTCTCCACCCCGTTAAAGCATGAACGGGTTTAGATCAGGATTGGAAAACGTTAAAGCATGAACGGAGACCAATCCACCCGTTAAGGCATGAACGGGGATCTCATGTATGTGGCAGTGGATACGTCCCTATCAGCACAGTATTGTGGTTTGTCTGATCATGCATTTATTATATATGGGTCAATTGCTTTGAAACACGCCTCTACGCAAAATGATGAAGTATGTATGTTCAAGTATGTTCAAGTATGCAAGCATGTTTAAGAACAGTTTTTATGATTATGGCACGTCTATGTTATGCTATTATGATCACGCTCAAGTACGTTTATGTTATCATGTTCAGATTTATGTTTCCAATATGTACGCTCTATTTTGAAGTTGCGTGTGGTTTTTCTACGTATTACTCGTTACTTCCAGTTTATACATGTTGAGTTTTTAGACTCACTAGACTTGATCGATACAGGTGAGGAGGATGTTGAGGAGGCTAGGGGTGGGGACCAAGGAGCTGGCTTGGACTGAGCGGAAGGCTAAACCCGAGGACTGCCATGTTTTGAAGTTAAGGATATTTGAAATGTTGAAGATACTCTGGTTTTTATGTTACGATTTTGTGGTTCAAGTAAATACGTTTGGCAGACATTATAATGAGACGTACAGTTTATTTTACCAAATTTTGAAAGTTCATTATTTAAGAAAGAAAATTTTTAATTCTTCCGCAAATTTTAAGTAGTAAAAAGTACAGTACGTTGCACATTATAACCCAAATGGCATTGGATTCCCTGACTGATATTGACAAACCAACAACAAAGTCCATGGTGATATTCTCCCATTTCCACTCGGGGGTATGGAGCGGCTTAAGCATTCCTGCTGGCATATGATGCTCTGTTTGCACTCGTTGACAGGTGAAGCATTCAGACACAAATCGATGGATGTCCCGCTTCATACCTCGCCGCCAATACTGTATCTGCAAATCTTTGTACATCTTGGTACCTCCTGAGTGGATGGAATACGGAGATGCATGTGCCTCTGTCAAAATATACTTTCTGATTGAATCAACACTAAGCAACCACATTCTTCCTCTGTATTTCATAATACCATCGGACACTGTGTAGAGTACACTGCCCTTGGCCTGATCTTTCAGTCTCCATTTTCTGCAACTGCTCATCCAAAATTTGACCACGACGGATTCAGTCTAACAAAGAAGACTAGACTGTCATATTAGACAGCTTAGGAGTTCTGCCCTTGGGATAAATTTCTAGACCAAAACTCTGAATCTCTGAGTGAAGAGATCTCTGTACTAACAGATGTGCTACGACTGTACCTTTCTGCTCAAAGCATCTGCCACAACATTAGCTTTCCTGGATGGTAACTAATTTCACAATCGTAGTCTTTTACCAGCTCTAACCACCGTCTTTGTCTCATGTTCAGTTCTTTCTGCGTGAAAAAATACTTGAGACTCTTGTGATCATTGAATATCTGGCATTTTTCGCCGTACAAATAATGTCTCCATATATTCAACGCAAAGACAACGGCAGCTAACTCAAGATCAGGAGTCGGGTAGTTCTTCTCATGCACCTTCAACTGTATGGAGGCATAAGATATAACCCGACCATGCTGCATCAACACTGCCACTAAACCAAGATTAGAAGCATCGGTGTACAGCACAAAATTGCCTTGCCCTGCTGGCATGGCTAACACTGGCGCTGTGATAAGAGCTTGTTTCAAAGTATCAAAGCTCTTCTAGCACTCTCCACTCCAAACGAACTTAGCATTCTTCGTAGTAAATGAAGTGAGTGGCACTGCAATCGAGGAAAATCCCTGAATAAATTTCCTGTAGTAGCCTGCCAAGCCTAAGAAACTGCGGATCTCTGACGCATTCTTCGGCTCAATCCATTCTTTAACTGCTGCCACCTTAGCTGGATCCACCTCGATACCACTGCTAGAAATTATATGACCCAAAAATGCTACCTTCTCCAACAAAAATTCAAACTTACTGAATTTTGCAAACAACTTGCGACTTTGCAAGACCTGCAAAACTGTACCCAAGTGCTGACTGTGCTCCTCATGGTTTTTCGAGTAGATGAGAATGTCGTCAATGAACACTTTGACGAATTGATCTAAGTAGGGCTGGAATACTCGATTAATCAAGTACATAAAATTGCTGGAGCATTCATCAATCCAAACGGCATTACGAAGAACTCGTAGTGCTCATACCTTGTTATGAAGGCTTTCTTAGTTTTACTTTACTATGAACTCGAATTCTGACTTTTCTCAGAATTCCCAATATTAAAAATGAAGGTTCAAACTTATCGTATCTTACTTTCCTTGTACTATACCCGTAATGTTCATCGATCTATTACATTAGCATTTATGCAGTTCAACCTAAGAAATCATAGCACCAAAATTTACATATAACTTTTATCATTGGTACTACACTCAAAAGTTAAAACTTACCTTAACCCTATAATAATATTGACCTACGATCCTTGAATCGAATCTTTACCTTACGACATCAAACATACGTAACTTAGCTATTTACAAGTACATTTGATCGAGCAAAACTTGCACTGTGGAATCCTTAATAAAAATATAATTTTGTGTGCTCAAATATTAATCGCAAGTGCACGATGTCAAGTAATAGTATAATGTACGTGAGTACGAGTATCGTTCCACTGAAGACTGTATTTGACAATTGTTATTTCAGTTATTCAATCTTTAGCAACGAAAATTGATTGATTGCTTAATAATATTATACTTAAATAAATATTCATATAAACTAATTCAAGAATTGAATAATAAGAATTTATAGCTAGAGTGGTTGATTAAAATTCAATGAGAAATGGATTTGTTGAAAATATCGGTTCACCTACCCCTCGTTAATTAATTCATTCATTCGCTAGTGATTTATCCTTCCGACAGGATTTCCTATTTCATTAAACACACTATCTCGAGATATGCCGAACTAATTCTACTGAGTGAAGTAATTAAATGTCTTTAATTATTTATCAAGAGTGAATTGCATGCCGATCTATGATATCCCCTAATTTTCGACCCTTAGGACTATGACTATCGGCGCATATCCAATTTCATATATCTATGCAAATTGTAGATCCACGGATTATACTACTCGTTCCTATCACAAGCTATTCTCTCGAACTCACTCGCAATATAAAAACATTATTAAAGTTAGCTACGCTCTAAAAACACGATAAAACAAAAGTATAGTCAAGACTAACGCAATAATCGAAATATAAATTAATCAAATCAAAGTTTGGAGTAGGATCCCCTTAAATCCCAACAAATATTTAACGTTTAGCTAATCGAATTCATCATTAAAATTTAACAAAACAATGGTTGAATGAAAGAAACTAGATTAGAAATACTATTCGTGATAAAAATGCGAGGAACGATGCCCGGAATTCTTCGCTTCTTCAACTCCAAGCGCAAAAGTCCTCCCCAAAGCTTGTGGCTGCTCTCCTCTCGCGTCTCTATCTGTCCCAATACGTCCAGAGATCCCTCCATATCATCCACCTCCCCAGAATAAGGTAAGGAATCGGCAAAGAACTTTTTCCAAAAATAGGTGGCGCTCGGGCGGTAGAAAATTACCGCTCGAGCGCCACACATTCTGTATGTTTCTTGGAGAGTGCGGCAGTCGCGCTCGAACGGTAGAAAATTACCGCTCGAGCGCCGAGCCTTCTGTAAACTTTCTTCTCGGAATTTTGCTGCGTGGATCACCTCTCGCGCCCGAGCGGTGAAATTATACCGCTCGGGCGCCAGCCTTTCTGTATGTTTTCCTCCTCGGCTTGCATCTTTTGCTATGATTTCAGTTTCTCGGTCATTTTCCTGCAAATTCATCACGCCCTAGTGAGACATGGTCCAATGCAAAAGCTTACTCTAAAACGAAAAAAATGTAAAGGAAATGTACGCATGCGCAATGCAAACACACACAAAACTAATGCAATAAAACACGTAAAAACCATAGCTATCAACCCCCTCATACTAACCTTTTGCTTGCCCTCAAGCAAAATAGGTTACAGACCACATCCAAGACATGAAAAAAACACAAAGTGAAAGTATTAAAAACAATTAAACTGATGGCGAAACAGCAAACTGACATTTCATAACTCAACGGGTTTTTGAACCACATCCAATTAGTCCACTCACAGTACTTATTAACACCCCTTCCAAAATATCACAGCACATTTCTATTTTGCCAAAAGATGTGGTCGTGTGTGTGTGTCGTGGATTTTTCTAGCTTGTGCTTCAGATAGTTTTATTCGCAAATCATGTGGGTCGCCGAATCAACAATTCAACGCAAGTTTCTCTATCCTGAGTTCCGTTTCTATTCGTGACCAACCCGTAAACACTTAAAGTGGTAGAGTTTCATAGGTGAACAACAAAATGTAGGTAGTCTGTAGTTATAAGTGCTCAAGTGGTTCAGACAGCTTGGGAGTACGTAGACCATTTTCACTATGCTCTTGTCAGAAATTTTATCTGACATTCCTCAACGCCTTACATCTCCATCTTTTTAGCCTTGGGATAGGATTTCATCCTTTTTTGGCTCCCCCACACCTTACATCTCTTCTTTTTTTTTTTCCGCAAAGTTTTCTCATGCGTACTCCCTTGGCCTGGGATATAGGGTATGTTTATTTATCTGGCCTCGGGATGAATTTTTTTTTGGTCCTATGCACGATTTGGATGAAGGATTTTCTACTTGAGTTCATGCTACTGGTTGGTTACTCATTTCAACAAGTAATCATTCAAATTCTACTCGCATCTTATGTTTCTCCAGTTCCCCTCACAGAGTATGTTGAACTTAACTGTCATCGACACCACTATCAAAATCCACGATGTGTGCATAAAACAATTTCAATTCATCTGGGGATTCATAACGAGTGATAAGAAGTTACTAGTTTCACCATCATCTGACACTCATGCAAGACAAATACGAAGAGACAAATACGAAGAAGGACCCCCTCATACTAAAGGTGTGCCATGTCCCCATTGCACAAAAAAAAAACAAAACACAGAAGTGCACACACGAATGCAAACACAGAATAAAATAACAAACGACACGCTAGATTGAAATAATGGTACGAGATAATGACATAAAGCAGTAAAAAAAACACAAAAAAAAAGAAGAAAAAAAAAACGCGAGGAAAAGGGAAACAGTGAACTCCCCTGATCAAGGCTCCTCCTCATCGTGCTCCGGTGGTGGAACTCCGGCGGCATCCCCTTGCGGAAGATTGTCATACTGAAACTGATAAGGAGGAATGAACGACGGATGTGGTGGTATTGTCCCTGGGTCCATGCCCCCTTGGATGAGCATGGTGCGCATCAAGGAGTCGAGATGGGTAAACTGTGCTTAAAAGTTGGTTTTGACCTGCTCCTGGTGAGCCATGAAGGCAAGACTCCCGTCCATTTTGTCATTCTGAGTGCGCCTGCGGGGTTGTGGGCGACAAGGGACGACGGTGCTTGATCCACCTGCCTCCTCCTCTTGAGTGGGGAAGTATACGTGTCGTTTTGCCTTCTTACGCTGTAAGTCATCTACACAAATAGCCTTCATCGACTGCAACCACTCCTCATCATCACGGAATATCACTCCCGCCCTCGCACACAATTCAGAGATGATGGTGGGGAAGAAAAGACCGACATGACTATTGTGAGCGCTCAACATGATCTGAGAATTTATAAGTTTGCCCACATTTATGTTGTATCCAGCAGTCAAAGCAAACAGGAGCACAACCCACTCTTTTTGCAAGTCGCTCTTGTGCGAGACCGGCATCATCCTTCGGGCCACAAATAGATACCAAAGGGCAATTCCCGCTTTCAAATACTTCTCGTCAAAGCAGCTTGGTGGTCTGCCCAACGGTTTCCACATCGCGCCCGGATGGCATAGTTCTGAGAGAATCACATCATAATCAAGGTCGGCGACCAATGCCTGGAATTGAGAGTCATCCACTTCCTCCGTTTCTATTAGTGTGTTGATCGTAACAGAGTCCCACGGGACTAGTCGACCCATAACAAAGGCCCTGCCATCATTTCCTTCCGTCGCATTTGCATAGAATTCTCGAACTACTGAAACAATTTCCACCTTGGGTTGATTTCCAAATTGTACCCACCCACGCCGTTCCAAATCCACAAGAGGCCCTAAGTGTCTGTCCTCAAATTGTCTACAAAATCCCCTGTTGACTATAGGGTTTCTGTGAATCTTAGCATGATCGTATCTAGCCCTCGCCGCCTCACTCACAAAACGATGTGTATCAAAGGACGAAGATGAAGAGGAGGAACCGGGATTACCTCGTTGTTTCTTGGGAGCCATGTGGTTTTGATGGAGATGGTGGATGACCGGAGAGCTGTGAGTCTTGTTTCTCCCACAAAATTGTTCCGCCTTGCCGTGAATTGAAGGAGGGAGCGAAGTGCCTGCTTAAGAAAACCGAGAAGGGGTGAGAGGGTTTGGGAGGAAATTGGGGATTTTCGGAATGAGAAAGGGAGAAGGGGATTCGCGACTTTAATTGCAGTCGCGCTCGAGCGGTAGAAAATTACCGCTCGAGCGCCGAGCTCGCTGGAAAATATTTGCGAAATAAGTGTTCACGCTCGAGCGGTAGAAAAGTACCGCCCGAGCGCCGAGCTCTCTGGAAATTATTTGCGAAATAAGTGTTCACGCTCGAGCGGTAGAAAAGTACCGCCCGAGTGCCGAGCTCATTGGAAAATTATCCCCGCAGATTTTTTTTTTAAGTAAAATACTAAGAACAGAAATAAAAAATACGAATTAAATGCAAGATAAGGGAACGAGAAATAGTTCTAAATTTATAGTCGAGAACTGGACTGTCGGTCAGTTTCAGTTCGGATTGTCTTGGAACCGGGTGATTCCAAGTTGCGGCTCAATTGTGCCACCCACGTAGTGCTTCAGTCGCTGAGCATTGACAGTAAATGTCCCAGACTTTCCATCTTGCAATTCTACAGCCCCCGATGGGTATACTTTGGAAATCACGAATGGACCAGACCATCGCGACTTCAACTTTCCGGGAAATAGCCGCAACCGGGAGTTGTAGAGCAGGACGTTTTCACCTTCCTTGAATTCCCTATCAATGATTCACCTGTCCTAAGCCCTGTTTGTCTTTTCCTTGTACGATAGTGTGAGATCATATGCCAGATTCCAAAATCCCTCCAACTGGTCCAATTGAAGCATACGTCGTTCACCTACATCAGTAAAGTTAAAGTTCAGTGCTTTTGTTGCCCAGTATGCTCGATGTTCTAACTCTACAGGTAAATGACATGCTTTTCCAAACAGTAGTCTATACGGTGTAGTGCCTATAGGTGTTTTGAACGCAGTCCTATATGCCCAAAGAGCATCATCTAACCTTACAGACCAATCTTTTCGACTGACACCTACCACTTTTTCTAAAATCCGCTTGATTTCTCGGTTAGATACTTCCACTTGACCACTCATTTGGGGGTGATAGGGAGTAGATATTTTATGTGTGACACCATATTTGCTTAAAAGTTTTTCAAAGAGTTTGTTGCAAAAATGGGTGCCACCATCATTAATGATTGCTTGTGGTGTCCCAAATCTGTTAAAAATATTTTTCTTTAAAAATTTCAGGACTACTTGAGCATCATTGGTGGCATACGCTTCTGCCTCAACCCACTTAGACACATAGTCAACCGCCACCAAAATATATTTTTTTGTGAAAGAGCCGGGAAACGGTCCCATGAAGTCTATTCCCCACACATCGAAAACCTCACACTCAATAATATTATTCAAAGGCATTTCATGACGGTTAGATATATTACATGTCCGCTGGCATTTATCACAGGTAAGCACATAAGAACGAGCATCTTTAAAGAGGGTTGGCCAATAAAAGCCACATTCAAGTACCTTGGATGCTGTCTTTGTAAGGCCCGAGATTTGATTTCGGTGATTTGAGATTAATTATCGACAAATTAAGATAATTATGAAAGATCGTTCCGAGACTTGAATTGACTAGCAAAAGACTTGAGGAAGCATGGAATTTGTCGAAGAAGGCAGTAACCAAGAAGTCGGACGAGATTTGATTTCAGTGATTTGAGATTAATTATCGACAAATTAAGATAATTATGAAAAATCGTTCCGAGACTTGAATTGAGTAGCAAAAGACTTGAGGAAGCATGGAATTTGTCGAAGAAGGCATTAACCAAGAAGCCGGAACAGAACATTGAGCGCACAGGCGCGGCTGGAGGCGCGGACATGCGTGGAATAATGAGCTGAGCATTGTGCGAGACAGAACATCTCGCGCATATGTGCGAGACATGTCGCGCATATGCGCGAGAGGGTGAATTCCCGGAAGGCGAGTCCAGAGAGTTGGGCGCACATGCGCGGTGTGGAGGCGCGCATATGAGCGAGTATTGTATGCCGCGCGAGTTACTCAAACGCCGGGCAGGAAGCAAGGCGCATATGCGCGGGCCTTGGGCGCGCATATGCGCGACGCAAGCATTTTGCAAATCAGCCACGTTTCCTTGGCATGCCACTTGTTATGTATATATATATATCTATATATAATGTATTCTTCAGATTCTCAGCAAAAAGAACGAGAATTCCTTAGAAATCCTCCAAGTTCCATCGTAGTTTTAAATTGCGATTTAGCAAGATTCGCTTATTCGATTTTGCATCCAACTATAGTACCGTGATACTCTCGACGAGAGCTTCGACTGGACGTAAGTTTTATTGCATTTAGACATGGCTTGAAATTATGATATTGGGGAAATTGTGATTTGCTTATTATTATGTGTTCTGGATATACTGATTAGTATATAATTGAAGTCAGATCAAAGAACAGACTGTTTATGTGATTGTTATGATTTTCTGAAATGATATGACTGAGATTGTACAGATTTGAGATTATGATCTGTTATGATTGAGATTATGATTGTATTGATATCGATTATGAGTTGTGATAGTATATCTGTGATGTGGAGAATGACGGGATTACTGAGATTGTATTATTATGCCGTCGCAACATCAGTAGATGGATATTGATCAGATTCTGTATTGGTTGAGAATGTATCGTATGTCGTTGATATTAATCAGATTGGGTTTTGATTTGAGCATTCATCAGAACGTGTCTTGAATTGAGTTGTACAGTGACACAGTATATCCAGTATTGATTTGAGAATGTATATTGATATTGTGTCTATTCGATAATGTCATTGCCAGATTGAGTATGGACAGATTTGAAATTGAGACTTCGACTTCGTCAAACGAAGAAGACAAAGGTATAAATTTATGTTGATGCGGGATTGCACAACTCGAATCCGATTGACTTGAGTTTCCCAAAATCACATACTTTATTTTATTGCATTGATATTTGCAATTAAATGAGATTGATATCTTTGATTTATTGATTTATGTATTGAGTCATAAGCGGATACGCCTAATTGTAAATGAGTAATCTTGTGACAGTAGTGCCGGATAGTGATGGAATCGTCACTGGCACATTGCACATTGTCACAGGATAGGATATTGGTGAAAATGCCAAAGTCTGTGACGGATAGGTCAAGACACCGGATGTTTGGTCATATCGAAGTGGATAGAATTGGATTTTCTTCTATTACTGATGTTCGATATGGAAAGGGCCAAAGTTCGTGAATAAGAACATACCACCACCCCGATCAGGAGTGTAGGTGGGTGTATGTTCTTATTCTGATCGGGATCCCTAGATTAGGACGAGTCGAGTCAGAGTCTATGAGTCACTGAGGGTGATTCAGAGTTTGCGTTGATTCATGTGTCGGATTTGATACATGTTATATTCAGAGTTTATATTGATTCATGTTCTGATTTTGATACATGTTATGAATGTTTATTTCATGTTTTTATAACTGTTTATATGAAATGCACGTATACATGATTTATACTGGGAATGTAATTCTCACCGGAGTTATCCGGCTGTTGTCTTGTTTGTATGTGTGCTTGACAACAGGTGGGACAGGATCAGGATCAGGAAGAGGATGAGAGAGTATAGTTAGCGTGGAGATCCGGGCCCAGAAGCAGAGTAGGATTCAGCCCTTGATGTATAGATGCTGAACCTAGTTGAGATAGATATCTGTAGTACATATGTTGTACTTTTATATTGATATGTATATTAACTAGATTACATTACGTTTTCGCATTCATAATTTAAAAACAAAATTTTAGTCCCACTTTTCTTAATTGTTATTTGACGTTAATAATGATTAAGACATGGATTAGCGTCCGGGTCCCCATAGTCTTGGTTAGTCCAAAATGACCACCTACCTCCCAAAAATAATGTTTCGCGTCAAAAAAGAATTTCTTACGCTGATGAAACGATGGATTGGGTGGTGGTGTGCCTGTGACAAGAAAATTTGCATACCAAGGACAGTGTCTGACCTCAAATAGCTACTCATCAGGAAACCAATCATTTATAGCATGATCTACATAGTCATTACTAATCAGCTCCATCCTAGACAAGTGATCCGCTACAACATTCTCGACACCCTTCTTATCTTTTATTTCTAAATCAAATTCTTGCAACAATAAAATCCACCAAAGTAGGCGTGTCTTTGCATCTTTCTTAGCAAGTAAATACTTAAGTGCAGAGTGGTTGGTGTAAACAACGACTTTGGATAAAACAAGATATGAGTGAAATTTGTCAAGAGTGAATACTACTGCAAGTAATTCCTTTTCATTTGTCGCATAATTCAATTGAGCCTCATCAAGGGTCTTACTTGCGTAGTAAATTGTATGAAATACCTTGTTTTGACACTGGCCAAGCACCGCTCCCACCGCAGTATCACTTGCATCGCACATGACCTCGAATGGTAGATACCAATTGGAGCCACCAAGACAGGAGCCGTCACCAAGCGTTCCTTCAAATCTTCGTATGCCTGTAAACAGTGAGAATTAAAATCAAAGGACACATCTTTCATAAGTAAGGAAGATAGAGGTTTGGCAATTTTAGAAAAATCTTTGATAAAACGCCGATAAGAACCGGCGTGGCCTAGAAAACTTCTAACTCCCTTTATGGATGTCGGAGGTGGTAAGTTCTTGATAACTTCAACTCTTGCCTTATCCACCTCTATTCCATGCCCTGATATCTTGTGCCCCAATACTATGCCTTCTTGTACCATAAAATGGCACTTCTCCCAATTCAGTACCAAATTCGTCTCCTCGCATCTCATCAACACCATCTTCAAATTCTGCAAACAGTTATCAAAAGAAGGGCAAAAAATCGAGAAGTCGTCCATAAAAATTTCAAGGAAAGTTTCTATCATGTCATGAAATATAGCGGTCATGCATCGTTGAAAAGAGGCAGGGGCATTAAACAAACCAAAAGGCATTCGTCTAAAAGCAAAAGTGTGGGGACCCGGACACTAATTCATTTCCTTAATCGTTATTAATATTAAATACACAATTAAGTAATGTGGGACATAAATTTTTTTTTCCTTAAAATGTAATGCGGAAACGTAATGTACATAGAAATCTAAAAGTACAAGTCCTGTACTAAATACATTTACTAGGTTCAACGACATATCAGTGCTGAATCCTAATCTACTTCTGAGCCCGGATCTCCATGCTAACTAGTCCTGACTCGTTCTCTTCTTGATCCCGATCATGTCCCACCTGTTGTCATGCACACATACAAACAAGACAACAGCCGAATAACTCCGGTAAGAATTACATTCCCAGTATAAACCATGTATATATGCAATCATACAGACAATATAAAAGCATAAAACAGGCATTCATAACATGTATCAAAATCAGAAACATGAATCAAATATTCATCGCATGTATCGAAATCCAAAACATGAATCAATATCAATAATAAATCATATTCTAAAGATGTACCATAATCAGGAACATAATTCAATATCAAGTAATGAATCACTCTCAGTGATTCTCAGACTCAGACTCGACTCAGTCCTAGGGATCCCGATCTGAATAAGAACATACACCCACCTACACTCCCGATCGGGGTGGTGGTACGTTCTTATTCACGGACTTTGGCCCTTTCCATATCGAACATCAGTAATAGAAGTAACTCCAATTCTATCCACTTCGATATGACCAAACGTCCGATGTCCTGACCTATCCGTCAAAGACTATGGCACTTCCGCCATACACTATCCTGTGACAAAGTGCAATGGGCCAATGACGATTCCTCACTATCCGGCCCTTCTGTCACAAGACCAATCATCTAATACCTGCTATCTATAAATCAATAGAACAAGCATATCAATTCATTCATTAATTGCAAATATCAATGCAATAAAATAAAGTATGTGATTTAGGGAAACTCGAGTCAAACCTCACTCGAGTTGTGCAATCCCAACTCAACATTAATTTATACCTTTCTCTTCTCGGTCTGACGAAGACGAAGTCTCAAATTCAACTCTGTCCATACCCAATCTGGTAATGACAATCGAATAGGTACAATATCAATATACAACTCAATTCAATACCTGTTCTGATCAATACTTAAATCAAAACACAATCTGATCAATATCAACAATACAATGATACAATCTCAATCAATCGTGAATCTGAGCAATATCAATTTACTGATGTTTCGACGGCATAACAATACAATCTCGATAACCCCGTCAATATCAACATCACAGATATAATACCAGAACTCATAATCAATATCGGTACAACTCATAATCAATAACAATACAACCCTGATACCGAATCTTTATCAAATCAATTCCAAAAATCATAACAATTACATAAACAATCTGTTCTTCGATCTGACTTCAAATATACGATGTCTACTATATCAGAAACACCATGTATGATTCATATCCACTTCTGACAATACCATAATTTCCGATCATATCAAAACATAGTAAAACTTACGTCCGTATGAAGCCTGCGTCGATAGAAATACAGTACTGAAGTCGGATTGAAAATCAGACGGGCGGATCTTGGACAAATCAGAAATATATAAAATAAAAGGCGTTGTCTTCAATTCTTCCTCGACCTTTCCTCGGAATTCTCCGATGAAATACAGCTGTTACATATATATATCACGTTGCATGGTTAATGATACGTGGCTCATTTTCTTAACTTCCATTCGGCGCTCGAGCGGTAAGAAAGTACCGCTCGGGCGCGGAATTTTCTACCCAAATATTTCCTTCTCGCACATTGGCGCTCGGGCGGTTATAAATTACCGCTCGGGCGCCGCATCTTCTGCCCAAAACATATATTTGTCGAACCATGGCGCTCGGGCGGTCAAAAACTAAAGCTCGGGCGCCGATAATTCTGTTCAAAACTTGTGTAAGTCATATGCTTGGCCCAATCCGGTCTTGGACTGATCCGTCTATGATCACATCAATTCAAAATCAAGAATCTCAGCTTAACAGAATCAAAATCTTGGGCATTACAAAAAGTGCCATAAAGACAAGTGAAAGTGGTTTTCTCTTGGTCCTCAGGTGCAATCATGATTTGCTTATACCCCGAATACCCATCTAGAAAATAGTAAAACTCATGACCCGCTAACCTTTTAACATTTTATCAATGAAGGGCAGTGGAAAGTGATCTTTACGGGTAGCATCATTTAATTTCCTATAATCCATGCACACAAGCCATCCCGTAACTGTCCTAGTGGGTATCAATTCATTTTTTTCATTGGTGATCACAATAATCCCACCCTTTTTCGGCACACATTGAACAGGACTTGCCCATTCACTATCAGATATAAGATAGATGATACCTGCATCAAGGAGTTTGATAGTTTCTGCTTTTACTACCTCTTGCATCTTTGGATTTAATCTTCTCTGAGGTTGCACAAGGGGTGAGTACTTATCTTCCATCAAGATCTTGTGCATGCAAACTGATGGATTGATCCCTTTGATATCCACCACTTTCCATGCAAATGCACTTTTGTGTGCTTTTAAAACTTCCAGCAGTTTTTCCTCCATTACATCTGTCAAAGAAGAAGAAATAATGACAGGTAAAGTGTTAATCTCACCTAGGTATACGTATTTTAGGTGTGGAGGCAATGGTTTGAGCTCAAGCTTCGGTGGCTCCTCCAGGCTTGAATTCTGAGGGATCAAGTCTCTTCGATCTCCCAAGTCCTCTAATCTCATCTTTCTTGGCCTCTTCCATGGCTGGTTGGCATTAAAGTATGCCACTATTTAGGCTTTCTCTTCGTCCAAGTCATCTTCACTCAGTTTGGTAGTGAGAGTGGCTTACAAAGGATCTCCAGTAGCACCCTGCATATAGTTAGACACAAGAGCATCAAAAGCATCGATTCTATAACAACTATCAGAATGCAGTGTGTGCTTAAGTGCATTAAAAACATCAAACGTGATCACTTCCTCGCCCACTCTCAATCTCAACTTCCCTTCTTGAACATCAATCAGGGCCTTTCCAGTCGCAAGGAACGATCTCCCCAAAATCAAGGGCATCTCCATATCCTCCTCCATGTCGAGTACCACGAAATCAGCAGGAAAGATAAACTTATCCACTTTCACTAGCACATCCTCAATAACCCCCCGTGGATACTTGACAGATCTGTCTGCCAGCTGTAAAGACAACTTCGTTGGCTTAGGTTCCCCCAATCCAAGTTTCCTAAACACAGAAAAAGGCATCAGGTTAATACTTGCACAAAGATCACATAACGCTTTATGAAAAACAACATCACCAATCATGCAAGGAATAGAAAAACTCCCTGGATCCTTAAGTTTCGGTGGGATCTTGTTTTGCACCAAAGCAGAGCAATTTTCGGTTAGATTCACTGTCATGTGATCCTCCAATTTCCTCTTGTTTGCTAAGACGTATTTTAAAAATTTAGCGTAACTCGGCATTTGCATCAAATCATCGGCAAAAGGAATATTAATATGCAATTTTTTAAATATCTCAAGAAACTTAATTTTAGGTTGTGCAGTGGGTGTTGGTGTAGTGTTAGAAGACTTACCTTTAGATGTATCAGTATGCTCATCCAATGTTTGAGTTTTCTCTTTTTCTCTGGTCTCTAAAACTTTCTCACTCTTCAACTCGATGGCTTTCACTTGCTCATTTGCTCCAGGTTGGACTTTTCTTCTCTAGGAGGATCAGATCTATACATCGGTTGTTTTCCATATGGTTGTCCTCCATGTGGTCGATTCTGAGTGTTTTGGCCACCCCATGAGAAGTTCGGATGTTGCCTCCATCCAGGATTGTATGTATTCGAATATGGGTCATTCCTTGGACGGTTGTGGAGTCCTACTTGATTGACCGGTGCTTCGTTTTGCACATAAAATGGATTGTCATCTTGACATCCTTCACAAAATGCTCACCTCCACACTTTTCACAGAATATCTCTTGAAGACGCATAGCTGTGCCACCCATGTTCAAGCCATCTAGTTTCCTGTTCAACACATCAAGTTGTGCAGTAATGGCAGAAAAATTAGTTACCTGATGAACTCCTGCACTTTTCCGCTGGTTGTTCCTTTCAGATTGAGGATGATAACTGCTAGTAGCCATTTCCTCCAACAACTCATATCCTTCTTCCGCAGTTTTTCTCAACAAGTTTCCACAAGCAGTAACATCTATCATAGTACGGTTAGGAGTAAGCAAACCATAATAAAATGTTTGAACGACTAACCCAAGTGGTAATTCGTGATGTGGGCATCTTCTTAGTAGATCCTTGAAGCGTTCCCATGCCTCATATAAAGACTCCTGATTGAATTGAGCAAATGTGGTAATGTCTGCCCGCAGCTTCATGGTCTTAGATGGAGGAAAGTATTTAATGAGGAATGCTTTCGCCATGTCCTCCCATGTTGTGATCGAACCTACAGGCAAACAATTTAACCATTCTTTAGCTTTATCATGTAAGGAGAAAGGAAATAAACGTAACCTGACAGCATCATCAGAAAGTCCATTAAATTTAAAAGTATCGCAAATTTCGAGAAAATCTGCGATGTGCGTGTTTGGGTCATCTACTGCAGTTCCTCCAACTTGGACTGTATTCTGAATCATCTGAATTATAGCTGGCTTGATTTCAAAGTGGTTTGCTCGCACAATAGGCCTCACAATGCTGGGGCGTGCACCATCCAGAGACGGTTGGGCATACTCTAGCATCGGTATGCGGCGTGGCATCTCAATATGTCTCTCTTCATGGTGTTCCTCCACATGCTCGTGCTCGTGCCTCTCCATCAGTTCCTTCAGTCTCTGCTGTTGTCTTCTCCTGCGGAAAGTTCTTTCAATTTCAGGGTCAAACTGCTCAAGCTCCACATCAAGTGACTTTGGCATGCACTGGAAAAGATATCTAAAATAAAATATGGAGTGTTAGCTCAAGAGAAATAAAACAATGCTAAAGAAAATAACTAAAAATAAAATTGTGAATTTACAGTCCCCGGCAACGGCGCCAAAAACTTGATCGAGCAAAACTTGCACTGTGGAATCCTTAATAAAAATATAATTTTGTATGCTCAAATATTAATCGCAAGTGCACGATGTCAATTAATAGTATAATGTACGTGATTACGAGTATCGTTCCAATGAAGACTGTATTTGACAATTTTTATTTCAGTTATTCAATCTTTAGCAACGAAAATTGATTGATTGCTTAATAATGTTATACTTAAATAAATATTCATATAAACTAATTCAAGAATTGAATAATAAGAATTTATAGCTAGAGTGGTTGATTAAAATTCAATGAGAAATGGATTTGTTGGGAATATCGGTTCACCTACCCCTCGTTAATTAATTCATTCATTCGCTAGTGATTTATCCTTCCGAAAGGATTTTCTATTTCATTGAACACACTATCTCGAGATAAGCCGAACTAATTCTACTCATTGAAGTAATTAAATGTCTTTAAATATTTATCAAGAGTGAATTGCATGCCGATCTATGAAATCCCCTAATTTTCGACCCTTAGGACTATGACTATCGGCGCGTATCCAATTTCATATATCTATGCAAATTGTAGATCCACGGATTATACTGCTCGTTCCTATCACAAGCTATTCTCTCAAACTCACTCGCCATATAAAAACGTTATTAAAGTTAGCTACGCTCTAACAACACGATAAAACAATAGTATAGTCAAGACTAACACACTAATCGAAATATAAATTAATCAAATCAAAGATTGGAGTAGGATCCCCTTAAATCCCAACAAATATTTAACGTTTAGCTAATCGAATTCATCTTTAAAATTTAACAAAACAATGGTTGAATGAAAGAAACTAGATTAGAAATACTAGTCGTGATAAAAATGCGAGGAACGATGCCCGGAATTCTTCGCCTCTTCAAATCCAAGCGCAAAAGTCCTCCCCAAAGCTTGTGGCGGCTCTCCTCTCGCGTCTCTATCTGTCCCAATACGTCCAGAGATCCCTCCATATCATCCAACTCCCCAGAATAAGGTAAGGAATCAGCAAAGAACTTTTTCCAAAAATAGGTGGCGCTCGGGCGGTAGAAAATTACCGCTCGAGCGCCACACATTCTATATGTTTCTTGGAGAGTGCGGCTGTCGCGCTCGAGCTGTACAAAATTACCGCTCGAGCGCCGAGTCTTCTATAAACTTTCTTCTCGGAATTTTGCTGCGCGGATCACCTCTAGCGCCCGAGCGGTGAAATTCTACCGCTCAGGCGCCAGCCTTTCTGTATGTTTTTCTCCTCGGCATGCAACTTTTGCTATGATTTCAGTTTCTCGGTCATTTTCCTGCAAATTCATCACGCTAGTGAGACATGGTCCAATGCAAAAGCTTACTCTAAAACGAACAAAATGTAAAGGAAATGTACGCATGCGCAATGCAAACACACACAAAACTAATGCAATAAAACACGTAAAAACCATACCTATCAACATTCCAAATAAAAAATTGTTGCTAAACTTAAATTTCGAGTAACATTAATCCATAAAACCCCAAAATATACAATATCGATCTTCTTCTTAAATAATAAAACCTTCCTAGCATCAAACACATGCATAAACTATTTCCTTCCAAATTACAGTATAGTTGAGGCCTAAGATACTTGGACCTTCCTCATTGGAACGAATGTCACACTTTGACATATCCTCAATACTTAATTCATTGTAACGTATAAAACTTAATAAGTTTCTCACTGTTAATGATGGACTAACCCTAATAAATCAATTTCAATTATAATCCATAGATATCTAGAATCCTCATATAAAGGTATTAGATTTCTTACTCGAAAAAAAAATTCTTAATATTTGTCTATTGGTAACCTATGTTGAATACAACTAATTCCCTTTTGTTTTTATTTCACCCAATATCCCCGTATGAACACCTATTTCATATACTTGAAATTAAAACTTGCACAACCCAAGTAGTCTTAGATAACCTAATTGCAGTACCCATATCCACTTAATCCTGTTTCTTAATGACTTACAAAGATTCCTCAAGACAAGGTGTCTGATAAGGCCTCTTGCCCTGCCTATCGACCTCAATGTCCCTCTGGTCCTGCTCTGCAGCCAAAGCTCTCGACACAACAACTGCATAAGTAGTAAAACCAGCAGCTCTCACGTCACGGCGCAAGATCGGCCGCAACCCATCAATAAAATGCCTCAGTTTCTCTCGGGCATCAATCGCAATCAGGGGGTACAAAGGGACACCCCCTATCGAACTTTCTCATGAACTCAGCTACGCTGCTGTCTCCCTGATGCAACGCCATGAACTCTCTGGTCAGGTGGGAGCGTACTTCCTCAGTGAAGTTCTTGGAGTAGAAAACCTCCTTGAACCCATCCCAAGTCAATGTTCGTAAGTTCACTGACACTGATGCGCTCTCCCACCACAGTCTAGCGTCCTCTGTCAGTAGAAATGTGGCACACCTGACCCGATCAGCATCCTGCAGCTCTATAAACTCAAAGATCACCTCGATGGACTTAATCCATCCTTCTGCTATCATCGGATCAGTAGTCTCCGAGAACTCCTTTGGGTCCATCCTCTTGAACCTCTCATAAACTGCCTCTGGCCTGTGCCTCGCCCCTGTATCAATTCCAGCATTGTTCCTCGCAAACTGTGAGAAGAGCTGAGTCATACCTGCAAGCATATGTGCCTGCATATCTGGCGGTGGGCGAGGAGGAGTGACCATATCCTCATACCGAGCCTCTCCATTCTCACCACCTGACACACGGGGAAATATACGTCTAGGAGACATATTGTTCCAATATTTACCCAACACGTAAACCCAACATGCATGAACATAATATCTATATCATAAGATGCACGTAATTCGAGCTTAAAACATGTACATGCTAAAATCATTACTTGAAGCTTACTACATGAAAGAATTTAAAACGTTAAAACTTAGAGACTTGAGGTGTGACTTCGTGAGCTTCTCGCAACTGACAGTAGGCATAATCCTTTTACAAGAACACCACTCAGATACCAACTGTAACGTACCGTATTTTGAACTACTTGAAATTTGCGGAAAAATAAAAATTTTCTTAAATAAATAATAAACTTTTAAATTGCGATAAAAATAATCTGCTCGTCTAAAATATTTGAAATAAAACAACTACAATCAAAGTTTGCAAAAGCACTTGTTTAAACATCATAAAGTAATATCGTGAAAATCAGAGTATTTGATACGTGCATAAAAATTTCTTAAAACGTAAGCGATCCTCGGGTTTAGCCTCCGCGCAGTCCGAACCAACTCAATGATCCCCACCTCTCGTCTACTCGTACTCGTCCTCACCTGCATCGATCAAGTCTAGTGAGTCTAAAGACTCAACACGTTTAAACTGGGCATAACGAATAATACATAATAAAACCACATGTATTTTTAAAGTAGAACGTAAATACTTGAAACTTGAACTTACTAACATAAACAAAGACGTGCCATCATTATAAAACTTTACATAAACATACTTGCATCGTACATACTTGGACATACATAAATAAAATCATTTTGCGTAGAGATATGTTTCAAAGCAAGTGACCCGTAACATAAATGCGTTTGCTCATACTAAACCACAGTACTGGGCTGGCAGGGATGTCCACTACCACATAAATAAGATCTCCAAGTCATACTGTACAGGATGGATTGGTCCCTGGTCATACTTTACCGCTTTCCAATCCCGATCAAACCCGTTCATACTTTACAGGGGTGGAGCGGTCCTCGGCCACGTTCACCGACTTCCAAACCCGTTCGTAATTGGTCGCAAGACATTTAGCATACCTCAAAAACATAAAATATTTTTCTTTGCACATCGAACATACTTCAAAATGTCGAGGGCTTCATGAACACATCGAGAACGCATTTTAATAAAATCACAGTTTGAGCAGTCCCACGAAAACGATCATAACGCACTCATATCATATCCAAAAATTACGAATTTACTTTCTAATCAAAGGTATTGAAAAGTTCTACGTTTTATATTTTGGTTGAATTTCCAGAAAATCGACCAAAAAGTCGCAGTATTTAAAATAACATAAGGTGACGGATTATATGACACAGAAATTTCACAGCTTGAGCAATCCCACGAAAAAGATCATAACTCACTCGTTTTTTGTCCAAAAATTACAAATTTACTGTCAAATCAAGATATCAAAAAGTTTTAATTTTTTATATGTTGAAATTTTTTCCAGAAATCGACCGAAATTCCCAGTATTCGAAAAGACAGCAGACTCAGTTTTTGAGATCCATAATTTTGTTCCAAAATCATTTTAAACTATTTTGCTCAAACTTTTGCATAACATACACATGTTTTTCATACAATATATATCAAAATAATTACTATGACAAGATCGATGCAAAAACGAAAGACTATACATGCCTTTGATCTTTAAAACTCACGATACGGAGAATAACAAAGCGATGCGGTGCGGGAAGCGATCCGGGCTACTTGAGGCACGATTTTCTGCTAAAATCAACGTGTGGTTGCTGAAATTTTGAAAGAGAAAGGTGGAGATGGGGCTGCTGAAGAAAGAGCATAAGAACTCTCCAAATTCTCTCCAAAAATAAATGAAAAGGTGCAAGAGATGTGAGTGTGTGCAAAGGCCAAGTGTGTGTATATATACATGTGTGTATGTGCAAAGGCCAAGTTTGTGTATGTATACATGTGTGTGTGAGTGAGTAACGTGAGTCATGTATTGATGGGTTGGTGGGTTAGTGGGGAATTAAAGGGTTTAGTTAATAATTAACTTGCTAATTAAGAATACTAACTCACTATTAACTTTACTAAAATCTCATAATTTAGAATAAAATACTCAAGCGATAAACTTTGAAATTTTAAAATCTTAAAATCATCTAATAATTAAATTATGCTTTAAAAATACTAAAAAATTAATAAATCATTTAAATGTCATTTTCTTGGCTTTAAATAAAATACCGCATTTTAAAATTTCCTAAATCGTCGCCGGTCTCCTTTCCTCGATCCTGCATCGAATAATCGCCCAAAACATGAACTCAGAAAAATATTTTAACGTGCATCACATAAACATAGATAATTAAAAATAATGAAAATAAATAAATCATGCATTTCTAAAAATCATTTTAAACTTAAATAAATAATTATCAATTTGAATAAATACATGGGTTTTACGTATACTTATTTTGGGTTCTACAATTCATCCCCCACTTAAATAATTTCGTCCTCGAAATTAAATCTTATCAAACAACTCCGGGTAACGATTCCTTATATCTTCTTTGGTCTCCCAAGTGGCCTCCTCCGCTGATTGATTTAGCCACCGAACTTTGACCAACTTGGTCACCTTGTTCCGAAGTCTCCGCTCCTGTCTGTCTAGGATTTGGACTGCTCTTTCCTCATACGACAGATCTGGAGCCAACTGCAACGGCTCAAAACTCAAGACATGCGAAGGATTTGCTATATACTTCCTCAGCATAGAGACGTGGAATATATTGTGTACTCCAGCTAGATTCGGCGGTAGAGCTACATGATAAGCAAGTATCCCAACTCTTCAAGAATTTCGAACGGTTCAATAATTCTCGGACTCAACTTGCCTCTCTTCCCAAAACTCATAACACCCTTCATAGGTGTTATCTTCACGAATACGTGATCTCCTACGGCAAATTCGAGATCTCTCCTTCTCTAGTCAGCATAACTCTTTTGACATCTTTGGGCAGTCTTCATCATGTCTCGGATCTTGACCACCACGTCTGCAGTCTGCTGAACAATCTTTGTACCAAGTTCTGCTCTCTCACCGACTTCATCCCAATTAATCGGCGATCTGCACTTCCTTCCATACAGTGCTTCGTTGGGAGCCATACCTATCAATGATTGAAAACTGTTGTTGCAGGTAAACTCCACTAGAGGTAGTTTTGATTTCCAATTCCTATGAAAATCTATCACACAAGCTCGTAGCAAGTCCTCCAATACTTGAATTACCCGCTCAGACCGGCCATCTGTCTAAGGGTGGAATGCCGTACTAAATAGCAACTTCGTCCCCATGGCTGCATGTAAATTCTTCAAAGAGGACGATGTGAATCTCGGGTCCCTGTCGGACACAATAGAAACTAGGATCCCGTGCAATCGGACTATCTCCCTGATATAGAGCTCTGCATAATGAGTCACGGAGAAAGTCGTCTTCACTGGTAAGAAATGTGCCGACTTTATAAGTCGATCCACTATAACCCAAATGGCTTTGGATCCCCTGACTGACCTTGGCAAACCAACAACAAAGTCCATGGTGATATTTTCTCATTTCCATTCGGGGATAGGGAGCGGCTTAAGCATTCCTGCTGGCCTCTAATGCTCTGCTTTCACTTGTTGACAAGTGAGGCATTCAGACACAAATCGGAGGATGTCCCGCTTCATACCTTGCCACCAATACAGTATCTGCAAATCCTTGTACATCTTGGTACCTCCTGGGTGGATGGAATACGGAGATGCATGTGCCTCTGTCAAAATATACTTTCTGATTGAATCAACACTAGGCAACCACATTCTTCCTCTGTATTTCACAATACCATCGGACACTGTGTAGAGTACACTACCCTTGGCCTGATCTTTCAGTCTCCATTTTCTGCAACTGCTCATCCAAAATTTGACCACTACGGATTCTGTCTAACAAAGAAGACTAGATTGTCATATTAGACAGCTTAGGAGTTCTGCCCTTGGAATAAATTTCTAGACCAAAAACTCTGAATCTCTGAGTGAAGAGATCTCTGTACTGACAGATGTGCTACGACTGTACCTTTCTGCTCAAAGCATCTGCCACAACATTAGCTTTCCCTGGATGGTAACTAATTTCACAATCGTAGTCTTTTACCAACTCTAACCACCGTCTTTGTCTCATGTTCAATTCTTTCTGCGTGAAAAAATACTTGAGACTCTTGTGATCATTGAATATCTGGTATTTCTCGCCGTACAAATAATGTCTCCATATATTCAACGCAAAGACAACGGCAGCTAACTCAAGATCAGGAGTCGGATAGTTTTTCTCATGCACCTTCAACTGTCTGGAGGAATAAGCTATAACCCGACCATGTTGCATCAACAGTGCGCCTAAACCGAGCTTAGAAGCATCGGTGTATAGCACAAAATTTTCTTGCCCTGCTAGCATGGATAACACTGGACCTGTGATAAGAGCTTGCTTCAAAGTATCAAAGCTCTTCTAGCATTCTCCACTCCAAACGAACTTAGCATTCTTCGTAGTAAATGAAGTGAGTGGCACTGCAATCGAGCAAAATCCCTGAATAAATTTCTTGTAGTATCCTGCTAAGCCTAGGAAACTGCGGATCTCTGACGTATTCTTCGGCTCAATCCATTCTTTAACTGCTGCCACCTTAGCTGGGTCCACCTCGATACCACTGCTTGAAATTATATTACCCAAAAATGGTACCTTATCCAACCAAAATTCACACTTACTGAATTTTGCAAACAACTTACGACTTTGCAAGACCTGCAAAACTGTACCCAAGTGCTGACTGTGCTCCTCATGGTTCTTCGAGTAGATGAGAATGTCTTCAATGAACACTTTGACGAACTGATCTAAGTAGGGTTGGAATACTCGATTCATCAAGTCCATAAAATTGCCGGATCATTCATCAATCAAAATGGCATTACGAAGAACTCTTAGTGCCCATATCTGGTTCTGAAGCATGTCTTAGCTTTACTTTACTATGACCTCGAATTCTGACTTTTCTAACAATTCTCAATATTAGAAATGGAGGTTCAAACTTATCGTATCTTACTTTCCTTGTACTATACCTGTAATGTTCATCGATCTATTACATTAGCATTTATGCAGTTCAACCTAAGAAATCTTAGCACCAAAATTTACTGATCAACTTCTATCCTTGGTACTACACTCAAAAGTTAAACTTATCTTAACCCTATAATAATATTGACCTACGATCCTTGAATTGAATCTTTACCTTACGACATCAAACTTAGGTAACTTAACTATTTACAAGTACATTCCAAATATAAAATTGTTGTAAATCTTAAATTTCGAATAAAATTAATCAATAAAACCCCAAAATATACAATATCGATCTTCTTCTTAAATAATAAAACCTTCTTAGCATCAAACACGTGCTTAAACTATTTCCTTCTCAATTACATTATAGTTGAGGCCTAAGATACTTGGACCTTCCTCATTGGAATGAATGTCACACTTTGACGTATTTTCAACACTTAATTCATTCTAACGTATAAAACTTAATAAGTTTCCCACTGTTAATGATGGACTAATCCTAATAAATCAACTTCACTTATAACCCATAGAATTCTAGAATCCTCATATAAAGGTTTTAGATCTCTTACTTGAAAAAAAAAAAATCTTAATTTTCGTCCATTGGTAACCTATGTTGAATACAACTAATTCCATTTTGTTTTTATTTTACCCAATATCCCCGTATGAACACCTATTTCATAAACTTGAAATTAAAACTTACACAACCCAAGTAGTCTTAGATAACCTAATTGCAGTACCCATATCCGCTTAATCCTAAGTTTCTTAATGACTTACAAAGATTCCTCAAGACAAGGTGCCTGATAAGGCCTCTTGCCCTGCCTATCGACCTCAATGTCCCTCTGGTCCTGCTCTGCAGCCAAAGCTCTCGACATAGCAGCTGCATAAGTAGTAAAACCAGCAACTCTCACGTCACGCCGCAAGATCGGCCGCAACCCATCAATAAAATGCCTCAGCTTCTCCCAGACATCAATCGCAATCAGGGGTACAAAGTGACACCCCCTCTCGAACTTCCTCATGAACTCAGCTACGCTGCTGTCTCCCTGACGCAACGTCATGAACTCCCTGGTCAAGTGGGAGCGTACTTCCTCAATGAAGTTCTTGGAGTAGAAAACCTCCTTGAACCCATCCCAAGTCAGTGTTCGTAAGTTCACTGACACAATGCGATCTTCCACCACAGTCTGGCGTCCCTTGTCAGTAGAAATGTGGTACACCTGACCCGATCTGCATCATGCAGCTCCGTAAATGCAAAGATCACTTCGATGGACTTAATCCATCATTCCGTTATCATCGGATCAGTAGTCCCTGAGAACTCCTTTGGGTCCATCCTCTTGAACCTCTCATAAACTACCTCTGGCTTGGGCCTCGCCCCTGTATGAACTCCAGCAATGTTCCCCGCAAACTGTGCAAAGATCTGAGTCATACCTGCAAGCATCTGTGCCTGCATATCTGGCGGTGGGCGAGGAGGAGTGACCATATCCTCATCTCGAGCCTCTCTATTCTCACCACCTGACCCACGGGGAAACATACGTCTAGGAGGCATATTGTTCCAATATTTACCCAACACGTAAACCCAACATGCATTAACATAATATCTATATCATAAGATGCACGTAATTCGAGCTTAAAACATGTACATGCTAAAATCGTTACTTGAAGCTTACTACATGAAAGAATTTAAAACGTTAAAACTTACAGACTTGAGGTGTGACTTCGTGAGCTTTTCGCAACTGGCAGTAGGCATAACCCTTTTACAAGAACACCGCTCTGATACCAACTGTAACGTACCGTATTTTGAACTACTTGAAATTTGCGGAAAAATAAAAATTTTCTTAAATAAATAATAAACTTTTAAATTGCGATAAAAATAATCTGCTCGTCTAAAATATTTGAAATAAAACAACTACAATCAAAGTTTGCAAAAGCACTTGTTTAAACATCAAAAAGTAATCCCGTGAAAATCAGAGTATTTGATACGTTCATAAAAATTTCTTAAAACGTAAGCGGTCCTCGGGTTTAGCCTCCTCGCTATCCGAGCCAGCTCGATGATCCCCACCTCTCGTCTCCTCGTACTCGTCCTCACCTACATCGTTCAATTCTAGTGAGTCTAGAGACTCAACACGTATAAACTGGCCATAACGAGTAATACATAATAAAACCAAATGTATTTTTAAAGTAGAACATACATACTTGAAACTTGAACTTACTAACATAAACAAAGACGTGTCATCATCATAAAACTTTACATAAACATACTTGTATCGTACATACTTGGACATACATAAATAAAATCATTTTGCGTAGAGATATGTTTCAAAGCAAGTGACCCGTAACATAAATGCGCCTGATCAGACTAAACCACAGTACTGGGCTGGCAGGGATGTCCACTACCACATAAATAAGATCTCCAAGTCATACTGTACAGGATGGATTGGTCCCTGGTCATACTTTACCGCTTTCCAATCCCGATCAAACCCGTTCATACTTTACAGGGGTGGAGCGGTCCTCGGCCACGTTCACCGACTTCCAAACCCGTTCGTAATTGGTCGCAAGACATTTAGCATACCTCAAAAACATAAAATATTTTTCTTTGCACATCGAACATACTTAAAAATGTCGAGGGCTTCAAGAACACATCGAGAACGCATTTTAATAAAATCGCAGTTTGAGCAGTCCCACAAAAACGATCATAACTCACTCATTTCTTATCCAAAAATTACGAATTTACTTTCAAATCAAAGGTATTAAAAATTTCTACGTTTTATATGTTGAAAGTTTTTCAAGAACATCGACCAAAAAGTCACAGTATTTAAAATAACATAAGGTGGCGGATTTTATGACACAGAAATTTCACAGCTTGAGCAGTCCCACGAAAAAAATCATAACGCACACGTTTCATGTCCAAAAATTACAAATTTATTGTCAAATCGAAGATACCAAAAAGTTATACGTTTTATATGTTGAAAGATTTTTCAGAAAATCGACCAAAATTCCCAGTATTCGAAAGGACAGCTGACTCAATTTTTGAGATCCATAATTTTGTTCCAAAATCAATTTAAACTATTTTGCTCAAACTTTTGCATAACATACACATGTTTTTCATACAATATATATCAAAATAATTACTATGACAAGATCGATACAAAAATGAAAGAATATACATGCCTTTGATCTTTAAAACTCACGATACGGCGAATAACAAAGCGATGCGGTGCGGGAAGCGATCCGGGCGACTTGAGGCACGATTGTTCTACTAAAATCAACGTGTGGTTGCTGAAATTTTGAAGGAGAAAGGTGGAGATGGGGCTGCTGAAGAAAGAGCATAAGAACTCTCCAAATTCTCTCCAAAAATAAATGAAAAGGTGCAAGAGATGTGAGTGTGTGCAAAGGCCAAGTGTGTGTATATATACATGTGTGTGTGTGCAAAGGCCAAGTTTGTGTATATATACATGTGTGTGTGAGTGAGTAACGTGAGTCATATATTCATGGGTTGGTGGGTTAGTGGGTTAGTGGGGAATTAAGGGGTTTAGTTAATAATTAACTTGCTAATTAAAAATACTAACTCACTATTAACTTTACTAAAATCTCATAATTTAGAATAAAATACTCAAGTGATAAACTTTGAAATTTTAAAATCTTAAAATCATCTAATAATTAAATTATGCTTTAAAAATACTAAAAACTTAATAAATCAATTACATGTCATTTTCTTGGCTTTAAATAAAATACCATATTTTAAAATTTCCTAAATCGTCGTCGGTCTCCTTTCCTCGATCTCGCATCGAATAATCGCCTAAAACATAAACTCAGAAAAAATATTTTAACGTGCATCACATAAACATAAATAATTTAAAATAATGCAAATAAATAAATCATGCGTTGCTAAAAATCATTTTAAACTTAAATAAATAATTTAACAATTTGAATAAATACATGGGTTTTGCGTATACTGATTTCGGGCTCTACAAACCTCAGCATGGGTTTTACGTATACTGATTTCGGGCTCTTCAAACCTCCTTCCACTGACTCCCAAACTGGCTCCTGTGAATCACGAATCCCTCTGGACTTGGCTCTTTGCTTGCAAGCTCTATTTGATTGCTCATGAGCCCTTGCAATGCTTCCTTGAACTTCTTCATTCACCTCCGCGTGATTGGTCCCTTCGGCAACTCTAAAGGGCCCCATGCCTTCCTCGGAGCTTGGCCTTCCATGATCGCATCATTCTCCCCTTCTTGAAAAAGATTTGTCCTCAAATCGTTGCTACTTACACAAAAACGAAACAAGTTAGTAATAACAAGGATCATATGACTAACATGCTTACCTTTAAACTCAAGTTTGTAGGTGCTATCGCCCACGTGCTCCATCAATGCTTTGAATCCTAACTCCGTGGTTGCCTTCACTATCAATTCATCAACCTCAACATACACCAAATAACAAGTGACATCAAATGATAAAATATCACTAACTATCACAAATATCAGATTCCCCCCCTTCTTCGACCTAGTTAACACAAAAATAAATTCCAAACTCACGTAGAACCATAGTTCACTAGGAATAAGAATTATCTCATACAATATATAAGACCTTAGCCTAGAAGCTATTTTCCTATTTCACTCAATTTGTTCTTTCCTAAGCAACCAACACACATACTCATGCATTAGGTCCATTATCAAACTATTACAATACTAAACACTATCATGTAGCTCATGAAATGAACATAGAATGAAAATTCTATTTTCTTTAAACATGTATTCATCGTGAACAAAGAAATAATTATATCCACTCATACACCTCTCAAAACCATCACCCAATAAACAATAATCATGCAGATATGACACCCTAAATGTACTATCCATGCAATCTTTCAACTCATCGCAAGAACTTAACTCCAATGCACATAAATTTTTGTAGCCAACAAATCCCACAAACTTAGTAACTCGTGAGAAATCCAAATTCATAAAAGGTACATGCATTTTATCAATAGTCTCAATACCATAACAATAAATGAATAAGGATAAATTTACATATGACCCCTTAACCATCAGATTTGCAACCCGTTTTCCAATTGCTTGAAGACAAAACCACATAGAATCAAGATAAGGAAGCAAATCATACCCCATGGTTGTTGTATTGGCAACTAACCTTACCTCATCGCGATTGCACTTGTATTCTCGCGGCTGAAACCTTTGGGTTCTCCCTTCAACAAAACTCGTTTGTCTTCTCGTCATGACAACTCCAAAATCCTGCAAATAAGAAATAGCAATGCTCGGGATTGAACCGGCTATACCATCACAATATGGGCTTTGTACAAAGGTACATGAAAGGGTTTATGCACGAATAAACAAATCTCTATCTCACTCTTTTGTACAATTAAATCATTTTTTTTTCTTTTCTTTGGCGGCCTCTTTTCTTTTTTCTTTAGTCTCATCATTTTCTTCCTTTTTTTCTTCCTATGGTTATCTCTCTCTTGTGTTCACTCTTTCTTTCGACCATATCTCTTTCTTTTTCGGAGCTCATCTTAATTTTTTTAACACTCTTTTTTTCGACCTTGTCTCTTTTTCTTTTCTTTAGTTGGTCCTCCAGTATTTGTTTTGGGGACAAGGGAAGTAATACAATCGGTTTTTTGTTTAGGACAAATGAGTACCTATTCTTGAAACCATCATGTGTCACTTTCCTATCGTATTGCCACGGTCTACTCAACAAGATATGACAAGCATGCATTGGCACCACATCACACAAAACCTCATCAACATACTTACCAATCGAAAAGGACACCAATACTTGCTTGTTCACTTTCACTTCTGCACATTCATTTAACCATTGTAGCCTACATGGTTGAGGATGTTTTAAAGTAGGAAAACTCAACTTCTCCACCATCTCACAACTAGCTACATTTGTACACCTCCCTCCATCTATAATAACATTTCAAACCTTTTCGTTTACAAAGTACCTAGTATGGAACAAGTTTTTCCTCTGATTGGTTTCCTCCTCCCCGGCTTGGGCACTCATTATATGCCTAGTCATCAATGCTTAACCTAGAACCACTTCATATCCCTCAACAGGATCCTCCAACTCAAGCATGTTATCATCATCACCATCGTCATCACAATCACTTTGAGATTCATAATCTCCATAAGCATTCATTATCATTACCCTCTTGTTAGGATTGGCTAGCAATATGACCAACTCCTTGACACCTAAAACACTTGATATATCTAGAACGATTCATAGGAGTTTCGGATTTACCTTGCACTCCTTGTTTAGGTTTCTCTTGCTTAACTTTCGCTTTGGGCTTGACCACCACCGTGCCTTCTTCACGTGTAATGTTGGACTGCCAAGACGTTGATGCACTTCCCACTTGGGTGGTGCGGCCAACTCCTCTCCTCTTGAGTTGTTGCTCCACCTTTATGGTCATTTACACCATTTCGTCTTGATCCAAGTAGTGCCTGAGCTCTACTTGATCTTGAATATCCCTGTTCAAACCACAAAGAAAACGTGCCATCGTCGCCTCGCTATCCTCCTCTATATTTGTCTTAATCATGACTACTTCCAACTCCTTATAGTAGTCCTCGACACTCTTTGTACCCTGTTTCAAGTTCTGCAACTTCTTAAACATCTCCCTTTAATAGTGGTTGGGTACAAACCTCTTCCTCAGGCCCTCTTCATCTCATCTCAAGTTTCAACGGGCCTCTCATTATACCTCCTCCTAGTGGTCACTAGTTGATCCCACCAAATGAGAGCGTAGTCTAAAAATTCAACCACCGCCAACCAAACTTTCTTTCGTTCGGAGTAGTGGTGACATTCAAACACAAACTCTACCCTCTTTTCCCATTCTAAATATGCCTCCGGGTCAGATTTCCCATGGAATGATGGAATTTTCATCTTAATATTACCCATATTATCATCTTCCCTATCATCGTATCTACCCCGTATGGCTCCTCTTCTTCCTCTACCAAATCCTCTACCTCGTCCATTCATATCCCAATTTTCATTTTGGCTCTCATCGTCTCTTCCCAAATCATGCTCTTCCTCTTCTTCTTCTCTACCCAAATCTTTTGGCTTAGATTTATCTCCACTAGTACTAAATTCAAGCCTACTCATCCTCTCATGTAACGGCTCCAACTCAACCCTCATCATCCTAGTGAAATGGCCGAACAAAGCCTCCATTTGAACCTTAGACAACCTCTGGTTCGAACTATCTCCTACCTCCCTCTCAATTTTACTTTCGGACTTGTACCTGCAAGAAAACATTAGTAGAAATAAAAGATATTCTTCACCCAAATCCTCACGGTCACTCCAAAGAAAATTCAATCGTCTCTCTTCTCTATTTTTTTTCTCACTACAAATACTCACCGGTTACTCCAAAGAAATAACGCTCACACTCAAGTTTTCACTCAAATTTGATAGTTCTCTCGCAAGTGTGCTCAAGTTTTGTATTTGTGTATATCAAACAATCAAGTTCAAACTCGTGAACAATTGTGATCGACTCACTTGGACTGCGTAGACAAGAAATTTGAAAAAAATAAAAAAAAATTTATTGTGAGAGACTACCGAATATGACTCACCAAAAGAAATAGAATAAAATACCAACAAAAATTTATAAGCAATTTTCTGAATTTTCGTAATCTTTTTTTTTTTTGCTCTTGCACAAGGATGATTTGTGCACACAAAAATTCTAAGAAAAAAATCTCAAAATTTAGAGAAACACAGTTTCACGAAAGTCGAAGAACGATAGAACAAAAACAGATTAGGAAACGAACGAAAAAATAACACAGATCTGAAAATTTAAGAACAAGATAACTTACTTGAATTCAATGAACCTAAAGCTCTGATACCAAATGATATGAATCCATGTACGTAAGAATAGCAAACATGATTAATTTAGAATCGCGCCCTAAATTCAATAACGAACAAGGAATCGTTGTTGTTGTCCCGACCTTTTGAATCAAGTATTACGTGATATTAACCTCTAAACTATGTAAATCTTAGCAACAAATAATCACAAGAAAACAATCGAAACTCGAACGAACCTTGAAAGAACTCGTCTTTAACAATCCGCGTAAGAACGATCGACAAACGCCACAAAGTATAAACTTTGATAAGTTAGATTTTGAACAAAGCAAAGCTTCTATTGTTTGAGAGAAAAACTCAAGAACAATTGTATAAAGTCAATAATAATCTGAATTGTGTCCAAATTTTCGTCCATATATTGTTTACAAAATATAAAAGATATCAAAATCTAGTTACCTAGCTAAGTTGGACTCTAAAATAGGAAAATAAAATTTATTCACGCAGGCGGCGCGCTGGGGCAGTGAAGTTTGGCTGCCCTAGCGCGAGGCGTTCTGGAATCTTGCACTTCGGACAGAATGTTTGGCGCTAGGGCGGTGAAGTTTGGGCACCCAAGCGTGGAGCTCGTGCTGGGGCGGTAATGTTTGGCCGCCCTAGCGCGGAGGCTGCTGGTCCGGAGTCATTTTCTTCATATTTTAGCACTTGAACCTCTTTCCACTGACTCCCAAACTTGCTCCCGTGAATCACGAATCCCTCGGGACTTGGCTCCTTGCTTGCAAGCTCTACTTGATTGCTCATGAGCCATTGCAATGCTTTTTTGAACTTCTTCATTCGCCCCCGCGTGATTGGTCCCTCCGACAACTCTAAAGGGTCCCATGCCTTCCTCGGAGCTTAGCCTTCCATGATCGCATCAGAAGAGGCCCGACCAACAAATCCGATTCAAACTCATATTGACTTAATATGGAATGAGATCAATATGTTTTCTGAATCGAAGCTCAAAACGTACAACGAGTGGATCAGATTCAAAACTGAATTTTTTATAGAGAAGTTGAAGAAGAAAGCGATGTTGTCTAAGTTTATTGATTTAGAGAATGTGGTCTTGAAGGTGGTTAAAGCTGCAACGATTGTTCAAGCAATAGAGAGAATGACGTACTGATTTCAATGACAAAACTTTGATCCTACCAGTCCAGCTGCTTTCAATGACACAACAGTTCACAATCAGCTGGACATGGATTTAAGATCATTACAGATGAAGATCAAGAGTTGGGAAATGAATCAAGAATTGATTATTCTAGTAGATCCAAAAAGTCCCTCATCTGAAGAACCAGCTGAACAATCTATGCAACAAGAAACCTCCAAGGAACCATCTGCTGCACCAACTGAACCAGCAACCGCTCCTTCTTCTAAAGATGCAGAATCTTCTCTTTCAGCTCCTCCAACTACTACTGCGGATCTTCAACTATATACTGATGTTGAGTTATCATTGGCCAATATCGATGAAGTCATTCAATCAGTTGCCACTGATATTCAGCAGACTCTCTTATCTGCAGAATCAGTTGAAGAACCGATCCTATCAGAACAACCAGCCACGGAGGCTATTTTGCAATCAACTGAATAACCAGTTTAGTCAGCTGCCAAGACTGAACAAGATGTTTTGGCTGAAACTGAAGTATTTCAGCTGCACGAAAAATCTTCTGAAGAAGTGCAAGCTGAAACACAGACTACAGTTCTGGTTGTTCAATCAGCTGATGAACCAAATACAGTGTCAGTTGAGCCAACAACTGAAAAGCCAACAACTGAAGTACCAACTAATGTATCAGCTGATGAACAGACTAAAGAACCTATAACTGTTTCAGCTGAACAACCAACTGAAGAGCCTTCAAGCTCAACTACTGTTCAAAATCCCTCTCTTCCAGAACCTCAACAAGAGAAAATGACAAAAGATGTCTCAGATCAAATTACTGTTGCGGCTGAATCTGTAGGCAGAGCATTGATAATCTTCAATCAAGAAGACAAAGAGCAGGAACCAGAAACCTCTGCAGCCATGTCTCCGAAGATATCACTAGCAACTGAATCAATGATAGAAGACATTCAGTCCAATCTCCTCAATCTGAGTTCATCCATTTCTGACATCAAGTCAACCCAGCTGTTTCACACATTGAAGATTGACTCTTTCAAGGAGAATACTATGAAGAGTTTACAACAAGTCACAAAGGATGTGACTTTACTATTCATCTAGTTAGATCAACTAAAGAAGGACCGAATGACAATTCAAGCTCATTACCAAGCTCAAGAAGTGTTCACAAACGCATGAAATTTTTCCAGAATGTGGTCACAAAGAGAATGGATTTGCTGCAAGACCATATAGTGCATGCATTATCCAATGTCACTTCGGAAGTTCTGGCTTTATCCATCAGGGTTGACAAGTTTGACAAAAAGGGGGAAGAAGAAGAAGACAAAGGAGATCAGCAGAAGCAATCAAAGAAGAGATCCAGTCAACAAACTGATCAAGGACCAGCTAAAAGAGCAAAGTAATAGAAGATCAGTTAGAAGACAGTCTCTATTTTTATTCAGTTGAAGAATTTGACAGATTTTGTATTTAAGTCAGTTTAGGATATTTCTTTCATTCTTTGTACGAATCTGTACATTGAAAGAGTTGATAATAAAGATTATTTTATCTACACAATAAAAAAGAGAAATTGTTGGAAACTGAATTTTTGTGGTTTGACAATTGAGCTTAACCTATCGAACAACTGATCATGATAACTGAAAGAAACTGATCTAAAAATACGCAAACCATTGGTTGCCTAACGGAAGATTAATAGGCAAAAAATCAACGGCAACTGAACCTCGCTAACTGAAGTTGTAGACGGCTGAATGATCAGTCGGGAACTGATCAGTTAAACTACAATCAGTTGAGAGCAATCATTTTATCCTTTTAGATTTGTCACAACTGTTAAAGCAGCTAAACACGTCATCAGTTAAGGATGTAACTATCAACCGATAGATGGTACAAAAGCAAGACTGCAAATTTTAGTGGGAATGCCGCATTTCAGCAATGCAACATTATACGTACTATTGTCAGAAAAATGTTGACGTGGCAATCAACGGATATAAAGTTTCAAATCGTATTCAATGTCACCGTTGAAAGCAAATACTATAAATAGTCGAGGAGTTCAGCCGAGGAAAGAACCTTTTTGCGCATATTCATTCTAAGTCAATTCGATTCAACCTTTCAAAGAACAGTTACAAAAGCTCACACATATATGAAAAATCCATAGCTTTCAGGCTATCTTTCGAGCATAAGTATTAGCACACCTATTTGTTACATTTGATCTTGTGAGATCAGTTGTGCTAAGAAAGAAAAATCAGTTAGTTACTGATAAAATTGTAAAGATACTAAGAGTTTCAGTTTGACATTATTAAGTTCAGAACTGAAGTGGGTCTATACAAGAGTTTGTATTTGATCAAAGTCTTTTAGTGAATATCTTATCTTTAAGATAGAAGGGGTGACGTAGGAGTGTTTGAAATCTCCGAACATCCATAAATCTTGTGTCTATTTATTTCAGTTATATTCTATATGTCATTCAGTTTATTTCCGCACTTTCACCAGTTAACTGATTGACATCGACGAAATAAGATTCTTGATATCAGTTTATCACTAAACTAACTCATCAATCGAAAAAAGAGAAAAGTTTTAAAGTGTTTATTCAACCCACCTTCTAAACTGTAATACCCCATAATTAGGTATATATTTAATTATTATATATTACTAATAATTTTTTATTTATTAAAAATAAAATAAAATGAAATAACTAAGTTATATATTTAAATATATTTTTAGCTACTCATATATGCATGCATAGGGAGGTATCATCATCATCATACTTGATTAACTAACACTCCACCTTCCTTCTTACCCAACTGACAATCGGAAGATGTCCAACATGGATTGGAGGAAAGGCTTGCTTCTTGCCTATAAACGAAAGCCATTCACTTGATGAATTTCAAGAGTTTCTTAGCCTAATTTCGAGTTTTAAGGGCTGCTCTCGAGTAGGGTTTGAGTTGTGTGAGAATGAGGCTTCTTAATAGTTGAGAAAAATAGGAAAAAAATTCATTTCTATACCTCAAACTCCTCCAAAAATTCTACAAAAATTCCTCAAAACTCTCTACTTATCCAGAAAGCTATCAGAGAAGTAGTTGTCGAAAAATTAGCAGCCGATTTTTCGTCAAAATTCATAAACCACCGCTGTCCGGGAAAGAAATAGTGCCGGAAAACTCACTTTTCAGGTACTGTTTTCACTCTCAATTTCCGTAACTTTGCTGACCTTATTTCACCTTAGTATAAACACAAAAGTTGTTCATTGTATGCCATACTTCTCATTCATGTCTTTGGTTTCTCGGAATTGGCCTCGAAAATAGTGTTTTTCAACCACCGAGGTCGGGGTGTGAGTTTTATTAGTTTTTCCTTTTCTGGCATGTTTCGACTGGGAATTTCAGAAAGCTTATAACATAAGAGTTGTAGGAAATCATATTTTAAGTTTGCTGGAAAAACATTGGCCGCGCGTGGTGGCCGGACGCTGGCCACGCCCCGCCAGAATCGGCGTGTGTGTTACACGCGCCGGCGAAAAATGAAAATTAAATTTTTCGAAGCATGCTCTATATTATTCTAGGCTGCTGTGCAAGTTTCGTAAATTTTGGATGAGTATTTCATTTACTATAATTTTTTAAATGTTAAAATTATGATTTTCGGATATTATATGATACTTGTATGATCGTTTGAATCTTTTTATACCTGTTTCTAGTCTTCAATACTTTAAAAATATATCACTAGAAGTAGCTTTGAAGTTTTATACCTTTTGGACTTACAAGCTATTTTTTTATATGTTTGTGAGTAATATATTCGTATTTATATAAATAAAATATGAGGTAAATAAATAAATAAAAATTATGATGTTACTTTTGGTATAATATTTTGTAAATTATTATGAACATTTAAAGTACATACTCTTAATAAGACATAAGACGAGTCCAAAGATTTTCTATATGCTTATTACTATGGTATTTTACGTCACAAATAAAGTATAAAGTTATGAGCTAATTTTGGGGATAGTCTATATTAAAAATGAATTAGGAAGTATTATACTATACTAATGTTAATCACCTTAGTCAATAGGATTGGCTTGAAATTTGGATTCTCACACTCATCTATAGTAAGTTACTAAGGTGAGGAATTTACTTTTACCGTTCTTCCTATAACTTTGGCAGTTGGCCTGAAAATTATGATATGATATTTTATTAAATGATATTTGCCATTTTTATTGATTTCTTGTGCTTGTGCATAATTATTGTATCTCTTAATCTCGTTGATGCATCACTTCGATGGCCACTCCTTCTATCATAATAAATCATCAATCATGACTATATCCTTCTTACCGATCGAATCTACCATCTTGATCGCATCATAGTCAAATTTATTCTACTTAATTTACTCATTACTGTTATTACATAATGATGGAATGCTTCACTGAAAAGTTCTCATTGTAATATCATCACACTAAGTGTGATTCTTATCGAACTTTCACCAAATAAGGTCTTGGTTAATCAAAGAATGAATGAATGAATGATTGAATGATAAAATGATTGACCAAGACGGAGCCCTGGACAACGGAATTTGGTTTGGAGATTGAGTCCATTGAACAGCGTGACTTTGGTCTGGGTATATTAGTTTACTTGGCTCGTTATTCTTGCTAATCATATTTTCTATCTTGTGCATTTATATAGTCGGATGTTCGTCCTATTGTCTATTATATCATTCTGTTAAATTTAACATCATATTGATTATGATTTAATTCTCACTGAGTCCATAAAGACTTAACCTCTCTATTTTCTTTATCTATTGTAATTTCTAGAGACATGTATACCGGAATTGGATAAAGAAGGAAATGTCGGTGAATGATCTAGCAGTGGTTGTCTGAAATATTTATAATAAATTTTTTTTATGTTTTTAGGTTGGTCTTGTAATAACTCCATCGAAATTTACTGGTGCTTTGTTTGATTCGCTTCCGCTAATAAGTTTAGTAGATTTTTTTACTGTCTATAATACTTCAAAGGACTATTTTCACACGAGATATATTTAGGTAAGGTGGCATTTCTCAAGGGCCAAGTCCTGAGTTGGGGTGTCACATAAACACTTCATCACCTCCCCAACCGATCCTATCAGGTTTTTTTCCCAATGGGTTTTTTAGTAAGGTTTTTAATAGGGCAGTATAAAAAAACACGTAATGAAGACAATCATTGTATAATGATCATCATCACAAGTGAGAGTGTTAAAAATAAAGAATTGAAATTATTGAATGTTGAAAATAAGAGTTGTAAATATTAAAAATTAATGTATAATGATTTATATAATGATGTATTTATTTTTGGATTATTTCCAAAGAAATACTATAATAGGTTTCTCAATTGTGAAGAAAAACACAATTGAGTACACAAAATTTTATAAAATATATAATTTAATATATTTTATGAATTTGAAATTTTATTTTTTTACCATAAATTTTCACTTTTAACTGTCATTCAATTTATCAACATTATGATTTATCGATTGTTAAGCAAGCCTTTACTTGAGGAGATTTTTGTAGCCGTCAACGTCTCTTAGCAATCAATTGATGAATAGGAATCAATTCAGACGATTGTCAACCATTTCCATACACGCACAGTATTGCTACTCAAAATAAGAATGTACATATCTGTGGCTGCCAGCGGGGCCAATGCCGCAATCTCAGCTGTTGCCGGCAGCCGCCACGTCGCATCTCCGGCTCCGGGAAAACCGAGGCACTCCGTCATCAAGACCGAAAAACAGCTGAGGGAAAGCGCGGCGGAGAAGACTTCGTTCTCGACTGGAGGTTTGACTTTAAAACATTACTTTCAGCAATCTCTGGAGCTGATTATGGCGTCGGATGGCGGCGGACCGCCTAGATGGTTTTCTCCCCTGGAATGTGGCGCGCGAATGAAAGACTCTCCTCTCTTGCTGTACTTGCCTGGTTAGGTTTGCTTCTCTTTTCTTCTTAATTTGTGCAGAACGGCTGAGGTCTGCAGTATCCTTCCAAGCAAGGTTATTACGGAGCTGTTAATCTAACATCTAGTGATACAAGTGGATTAAATATTCTAGTTGTATCATAGAGTATCTATAAAAAGTAAAATGTTTGTTTCACATGTGTGTGCATTTTTTTTTATGACACAAGCACTCAATCTAGTTTTTCCTGATACGATACCATAAACATAATTTTTTATGCTCTCTCTTATGTTATGTATTTTTATTCTTACAAAATCTTTGTGCTCAACATGTGCTTTTCGTTGATTCTAAAATTATGAATACTTTTAATTGTGGTGATTTTGCGGCCACATGTTTCAAAGTTTCAGAGAAAGAATTCAACGGTCTGTTATATTGAATTTGAATGGAAGGATTTGATTAGGACGAAGGGATTTGATTTCGTGAATAATTGAAGAATGAATTTTGAATGAACTGGGTATATTTTAAATCTATCTCAATTACCATTACATTTAACTAAATTAATTATTGACGGAGTTGAAATTTCTCCAATATAAGTTCATCTAACGGATCCAATGTATTGATTTCAAGTACCTCCAATCAAAATGTACCCCTTGGAGAACAATGTGAAATTTCTATTTCTTAACATGTTACTACTTATAATTTCTACTCTCTATTGTTGTTTTAGAATTTTTCATTAATGTTTTCCTTGATCAGGATATTGTGATGAAACTCAATGGTTTCAGTTTGCTCCAAATTCTTGTTTTTTCCCCGATATTGTAGGGCTTATTGGAGTTGGACTTGGACTTATATTGCAGCATGAAAGACTAGGCAAGTGCGTATCAGTAAATTATAGTTTTGCTATTAATTATAAATCATTACAGCTGTTATTAATTATAACTTTTATTTTCCTTCTTTTCATCTCCTGAAGGAACTTTATAGTTGATAGTCCTATCAAAGATTGTATTCCCTAAGTTAGTGATGTCCTGATTAATTCATCAGGATTTTTGATATATGGTGCTTGCACATTCCCATCAGAGATCGAACATCATTTACAGGTTGCTTTCTATCTTTAACCATGGCCCTGTCTCGAGATAAAACTGAAAAGAATGCCTCTCTCAAATGACATATACTTTTTTGTAGCATGCGAAGGTTGGAAAGGCAAATGTATTCATCCGATCTTGGCCTTTATTTTGAAATTATCTCTGTAATTATAATGTTTTCAGATTGATGTCTTAAAAGTTGGATTTGGAATTAACCATGTGATAACAGCATTGCAAGTCTGAAAGATCTTGGTATTTTTCGCAGATTGTTTATTTACCTTTTGTTCTGCTATGCAATATACCATTAACTGTAGATGATTTACTTAATAAGGAACACTTTTAGCTAGAATATGTTGTTTAAGTCAAAAGAGATGGAATAAATAGGAAGTTAACGTGGTACTATGATCTATTTGTTTCTCAGACCTTGTGAAGCAGGTTGAAGACACTGTCAGGTCAGAGTATTCCGGCAAACCAAATAGACCAATATATCTTGTCGGAGAATCTTTTGGGGGATGTCTCGCTCTAGCTGTTGCTGCTCTTAATAACGATATTGATCTTAAATTAATATTGGCTAATCCAGGTAAATTTATTTGGTTTCTATTAATTTGTTATGTATCTAATAAATGAGACTCCGTGTTTTGTTTGTACTTTGTTGCTTTACTTTTGGCAGCGACATCTTTCACCAAATCTCAGTTGCAACTTCAAACTCTATTACCATCATCAATAATGTTCCCCCAGCGGCTGACTTCCAGCTTCCTCGATGTACTGAATTTACTGTCAGGTTTCTCACTTTATTCTTCTTTCTGTATCTGTTGAATCATATAGCAGTGCGTCCATTTTGCTTCTGAAGCTACCTAAATTTAAACCTGAGTTTACATAGGTTTCTCAGCTTCAACACTTGTCGTCTTTCCTGTATTCCAACATATTCACCATTATTCTATGCTGTATTCTATGGGAGGATTGCTCAGGATTGGTGTTAAACAATTAGCTGAAAATTTAACTTGGACTTTTGTAATTTGGTACCCAGGCCTAATCTTAACTAGTGTGGTCATTAAGGAGCAAATATAGATAAATTCTTATTGATTAATATATGTGTCACCTTTTTCGTTATTATTGGTATTTTTGAGAACTCCTTTTCAAAACAATGGAAGTAGTGAATTGGATTCCAAATTGTGTGGATTCTAATGAGTGCTTTTGTTCTGCTATTTGTTTGAAAGATAATATCCACTCCTATGAAAAAGATTTTGAAGGTCTCACACAAGATTATCACCTATTGTTAGCCTGTTTGGACAATTTTACATCTACTCTATGTCACTAGAGAATCGCAGCCCATTCGATGGACAATTTTTGTTTATTAGGAACTACTTCGAAGATGGTGGCTGCAACCATGAGGAAACAACTTTCCTTGGAGCAAGTGATCGGGGAGATTTCTCAAGACACTTATACTTTTTTATCACCATACCTTTCTGTAAGTCAAATTTCTATGATGCTCCTGCCATATCATTTTTTAAGTATCATAAAATAAATTAAATTTGTTGATTTTACATTTTGCACATAATTCTTGTCTTGCATATCTTCAGATACAGAGATTTTCTTTTGAATGTAAATTCTTAGTTTGATCTCAGTGAGAGAATTGTTCATTTTCCAATCATACTCAAGAAAATAATGGTTCAGATCACAGGTCTTATCTGATGTTCTTACTGTGAAAATGCTTGAATGGAAGCTCCGGATGGTCAAATCAGCTGCTGCTTTTGCCAATTCACGCCTTCATGCAGTCAAAGCTGAAGCTCTGATACTTATCAGGTTGTTCTTTAATCTGGTCCTTCTTAACAAAGTTGTATATGTTAGGAAATCTACCTGTTTATTCACTTGTGGTTTAATCTTCATCAGCCATGTTGCCTGTATAGCCATTAATGCGGTTCATTATTACTGTGCAGTGGCCAAGATCATTTACTTCCAAGTAGGGAGGAAGGTGAAAGACTTAGTCAGTTATTGCCGAAATGTGACATCCGTATATTTAATGATTGTGGTCATGCCCTCTTCTTGGTAGGCCTGTGATTCCAACTCTCTCCTCTTTCTCTCCCACCTGTCCCACATTTAACTACAGAGATAAAGGGACTCACTTGCTAACAGGTGCTGTGAAAAAGAATCTCTACGAGAGAATTCAATGATGATTTTGCACGTGATGAGATTGGTGATAATTAAGATTATAAAAATAAACTTGAGTTAAAATTTTCAAAGGTTTTATCCAAAACATCAATGGCAATATACTCAAGAATACTGTAGAAAATATACCTTGATTTCAACCACTATTATCCTTGCCTTGATTTGAATTATGCTTTTATCCTTATCATATAATGCTCGTTGATTTGCTACCTCATAATCCATTTACATGTGGATTTCAGTTTGTTCATTTACATGCAGGAGGAGGGCATCAATCTGGTATCAATCTTAGTTGGAGCAAGTTTTTACCGGCGTGGAAAGAGCCTTGACTATGTCTCGGATTACCTACCACCAAGCCCTTCTGAATTTCAAAAAGTTTATGAACCACTCAGGTTAGTTTATGTTTTGATAAATTCACTGGTGAACACCTTTCGATTACACCACCTTATATTTTAGTTAATTTTGCATATTTACAAATGCTTAGATGTCTCTTCTTCTGCAATTTTTATCTTATAGTGATGTTATTGTCCAACTCACTAAATGTTTTGTTTCATTTATCGCCAAATTGTATGAATAAAGTGTAACCTCTTCTAAGGCTTTGCAAAAGTGTGCATGAAATGTCTCACTTTGGATTCTATTTACCTCATTAACTCTAGGTGGATTGAGGTTGCCACCAACCCTGTGATGCTATCAACTATGGAAAGTGGAAAGATTGTCCGAAACCTTTCTGGGATTCCATCTGAAGGGCCAGTACTATTTGTTGGTTACCACATGATGCTTGGTCTTGAGTTAATTCCTTTGGTATCTCGTATTTGGATGGAAAGAAATATTGTTTTACGAGGAATAGCGCATCCATTGATGTTTACCAAGTTAAAAGAAGGAAATTTACCCAATTTATCAGCTTTTGATACATTCAGGGTAATGGGTGCAGTTCCAGTATCAGCACCTAACTTGTATAAACTTTTCTCATCAAAATCCCATGTCCTGCTGTATCCTGGAGGAATGCGTGAGGCACTCCATAGAAAGGTAATGTAGTGAGATACTTGTATGTAAATTGATCAAGCAAATTTTGTTGTAATTTTCATGAATGATGCTCTGTTGTTGGAAATGTAATGTTTAACAATTCAAGGGTGAGGAATACAAATTGTTCTGGCCAGAAGAGGCAGAGTTTGTAAAGATGGCAGCACGATTTGGAGCAAAAATCATACCTTTTGGTTCTGTTGGGGAAGATGATATTGGACAGGCAAGTTTGATTTTATAGCTTTGGAAGAAGCTTATAATTTTTCTGCTTGAATAGGCAATTATCTTATATTAGGCTTGTAACTACGTGAATCAATTAAATACGAAATTTGTTCTTGCAAGAGGACCTAAATATATCTCCAAGTCGGAGCTAACTGATTCTTAATGAAATTTTTATCACCTACATTGTAGGTATGCTACTGAACTTAATTGTTGGCTTGGGGTCTGGTTTTGGATTTTGGATCTTGTTGACCAATTTCGATGCCATAAAGCATATGGAATATGACTCGACAGTGTAGCAGTTCCCTATTGTTTTCTGTTGTCAGTTGGTAAAAAAAATAAGAGGAGAAAGAACACCAATATGTCATTTATCTTGTCCTTTATCCAGTTCTGGAAGAATTTGGCCAGAAACTCTCCTCATTCTTGCTTATTCTTTAACCCCAAGTTAATGGAGTTTAGATGTGTTATAAATTTGCCATGTAATTTCCTGAATTTAATTTTAAATTTGAAACGGTTTTTGCCATTTGTTCAGTTATTGCTTGATTATGACGACCTAAGGAGGATTCCATATCTAAAGGCAGCTATGGAGGACTTAACAAACGAGACAGTGAAATTGAGGTTGTTTGAACATTGGCTTTTCATTGTGTTATGCCTTTAACACTTTGTAAATGACATCTGTGCAGCAATAATTAACGATGTTTACTTTTGATATTGTAGAGCCTATCATGTTTGTTAAAATTTTAGTAAAATTGGAAGTATAGTTACCATCTTCTTTTTTTAAGCCAAAGTATGGTTGCTATCTTAAATAATATATATTAAAATTTTAGTAAAATTGGAATTATAGTTACCATCTTTTTTTAAGCCAAAGTATGGTTGGAATTATAGTTACCATTTAAAAACAACCTCAGTTGAATAATTCAGTTTGTTAATGCATAGTTTGAAAACCTTGTTCAGTTTACGGAGCATAATGTATAAAAATTTTAAGGACAGCGGTGTTAGTTTATTGACATGACAGTGCCATTTGAATTTGTTCTTTGTATGACAATATTAGTTTTGCTGCTTTGATCAACTGACAGCAACGCTTTTCGTCCCTCATTTTTGAAAAAAGGAGGATGAGATTTGATTCCCTAGTTCCCCCCAATTAACATGAAGCCACGACTATGGAGGTTGTAGGTGTAATATGCTTTCTATCCACATTGGCTTCTTGTGAACAATTTTAATTCCCATCTGATGGGGTAACGCATAATTTTTTCTCCTCCGCAAGTAAACCGAGCGTGTGACTTTGCCTAAATCTTTTGTTACGTTCCTTTATGTTGAATTGTTCACGACTGACTATAGGAGTGACGCTGGGGGTGAAGTTTCAAACCAAGAAATACACCTTCCAATAATTCTACCCAAAGTTCCTGGGCGTTTTTATTTCTTCTTTGGGAAGCCAATAGAGACAGAAGGTATGCTTTCTTTCTTGCATGATGAATTGTAGTTTTGGTGTATTGAACTAGTATGATAGATACATTGGTGTGGATTGGTTGATCAGTTTAATGTATTCACTAGTCTCAATGATATCAATTTTTTGCAGGTAGAAGGCAGGAATTGAGAAACAAAGAAAAGTGTGATATGTTGTATTTAGAAGTGAAAAGGGATGTAGAGAAATGCATCGGTTATCTCCAGGAGAAAAGAAAGAATGATCCATATCGGAATATATTAGCCCGCCTAGCTTATCAAGCGGTGCATGGTTTTGATTCTGAGATACCCACCTTCCTACTTTAGATTTTGGATTTGAAGATGCAAGAAGAATACGAGCATACTCATTTGGTATGGCTCGTGTTGTTTTGATATGCAATATAATTTTTAGTCCAAACTTCATTGTGAAAACAATGGATGAAACAGCAATTGCTCGAGGAGAAATGTCTCTTTGGGCGTTTATTTGGACAATAATATCAAAATAAAGGGGTATCCAAGTAAAATGCATTTACTCGTTGTACTCAATTGTTGAACAGGTGCCTGTAGGCTAAATGTTGCTGGTTTTACAACATATTTTGAATACTTCTAATTTTGAATATTGATATTATTATGTACCATTTATCTCTATATATGCTTATATATAGATAAATATTATGAGATTGTTGTAGTTGATAGGAAATGTGGCTGCACGAATGTTCGTGGAGCTGTCAAAACAGTCCATTTTAGCCTGCCACCAAACGCGGAGAAAACATATATCCAAACCACCATCCTGGAGTTGCCGGCTAGGTGGGCCTAGCCGCCAAAAATTAAAAGAAAACACTAAAAAAGAAAAAAGCGACAACAAGTCAGTATAAATCCGTTAGTATAAATACGTTATCTTTTACTATTTATTAAAGCTAGGCATCTTAGAATAACTAAATGGTGTCTCCACCTCTCCACGTTTTACACACTCCAACCAAATCAGATTATCTTCAGAATCTAAAACTTCATTACCCTTTTTCAATTTTCAGATCTAGGTTAAATCTCCTCGCCAAACTTCTATCACACAACGCATTCTCTTTGAAGATAAATCTCATCTTACAAACTTCTATAACACTACGGTAAGAACCTTATTTTTTTTGTTTCTAAATTTTCCGTACGCATTTAGGATAGTGGTTTTGTGTTTTTTACTAGAATAAATTTTTTTGTTTCAGTTTGTTGAATGATGTTTGTGCCGTTTTCCCTAAGTTTTGGACATAACTCAATTTGCGAACCAACTGTTTGACATAATGTGTGAACAGGGTGTTCTACAATTTAAGTCATTTCTATTTAATTTTTTTTACAAAAGTTTAATACGTAAACCAAAGTCTTAATAAGTATAATATAATATAATTTTTGATTTTTTTTTCTATGGAGATCGATTTTCAAATCAAGTAAATTTGATTATTTATTTTGTTTGTAGAATTAAAGTGTTCAATAAACTGTATACAGTTTTTTAATAGCTAATTTAAATTATTATTTAAGGTTATTTTTTAAAAAATAACACCGATTATTTTGGTTGATTCGAATTTAAGAAAAAATGTGGGTTGAATTTGTAAATTTATTTACTGTGGTAATTTGTTGGTAATTGGATTCCCTCTAAATGAAATCGAGTAATCATTTGTGCTCTAAAGTTTTAAGGGCTTTTTTTTAAAATAATATATAAAAAATAAAAAATTATAAAAATATTGCAAATTCAAAAGTTTTACAAAACTATAACAATCCGGAAAATGCTGTTGCGGATTCTGACATTGTTATCCGAATGTTTATTAAGTTATATATATTTATATTTTATTACTAAATAAAAATAATAAAAAAAGTAGAATCTGTGGCAGTCTGCCACGGATTCTATGCAAATATACATACCTTTGTTATATATAATATAATTTTGTAGGGAATGACAATAATTATGGTAGATTTTTAAATCATAATTGTTTTAAATACTAATAATATCCTTATAATAAATAAATAATTATTTATATCATTTAATATTTTTGTACTATTATTATTTAAGTTACTGTATATATCATCTATCATCGTAGTTAAAAAGTTAAGTTTTAGTAATTAATTTTTGTTTGAATCCTAAGTAATACTACTATAAATATATAACAATACTAATATATTTGTAAT